>NC_142802.1:11717189-11822189 GCF_049724085.1 Artemia sp. Qi Xiang Cuo | reverse complement strand
TTTTAACATCTTCACTGCTCCCACCATCTTTACTAATAATACTACCAAGGTAAGTGAAGCCCACTTGATCAATATTTTTCATTACCCAACGTCACCTTTTCATCTTCACTTATTCCCTGCCTTAGTGACTTAGTCTTCTTAACATTAATTTTCAAACCTATTCTAGCCCCATGAACTCGAAAACCTCAAGAAGTTCTTTCATTTTGCTCACACTTTCCTCTAGGATGCTTAAATCATCAGCATAATATAAGTCCAGGAGACTTTTCCCTCCCCATTTGATTCCATGGTCTCCCATTGCCTTTCCTGTGCTCCTTAATACAAAATCCATCAAAATAATCCATATAAAGGGAGATAGGACACAACCCTGCTTAACTCCTGATTTAATACAGAACCAGCTGCTAACCTCATTTCCTACCTTAACTGCAGCAGTATTATTATCTTACATAGCACTAATCACTTTAATTCATTTGTCTGGTATACCATACAAGGATAAAACCTTTGCTAAATCTCTTCTATCAACAGAATAAAACACTTGCTCATAATCTATAAAACTAAGGACCAAAGGTTTTTGAGAACTCAGGCACTTCTCAATTATTAACCTAAGAGAGAAAATTTGGTCGACGCATCCTCTACCTTTTCTAAAACCGCAATGTTCTTCTCTTAAAACTTTGTCTATGGCATCTCTCAGTCTAAAAAGCATCATATTACTAAGTAATATGCTACCTATAGAGACCAGACTAATGACTCGATAATTACCACACTCACTTTTATAACTTTTCTTATAAAGTGGCTTAATTAAGGTTTTTCTAAAATCATTTGGTACTTCCCTATTTTCAAAAATCATATTCATAATCTTCAGTAACTTATTTTTAACCTCAGAGCCACCATATTTAAGAAACTCATTTACCACCCTATCGGTATCTGGAGCCTTATTATTATTTAATCCTTTTAGAACTGTAACTAATTTATGCTCGCAACATAAATCTACCTTCACATCCAAGGTGGTCCGTCCATTTTCGTTTTACTCTGAATCTTTTCTTGTACCAGTATCCCAGTTTAGCACATTCTCAAAATTTTATGCCGATCCCTCTTTAATTATTTCCTTATCCCTAATTGTGCCCCCGTTCCTATCTTTAGCTGGGCCAAGTCCGGATTGACTCCTCCCTCTCAATTTATTAACATGCCACTACAATATTTTACTATTATCCCATCTTGCTGCATCTTCCAGATCCTTGGCAATTTCATCCATGGCCTCTACCTCGCCCCTCATCAGTTCATATTTTAATGCTTTCTCCACTTTCTTTACATTCCTTTTGTTTTCATATGATCTATCACTCAGATAATTCTTGTATAAGCCCTTTCTCTTCTCTAATAAACATAAAGCTTTTTCACAAATATTTTTAGCTGCAGTCCTAGCTTTCTTCCCTATGACCCCTTCAGCAACTTCACAAATTATTTTTCTAAAATTATTACAACCATCTTCAACATTATCAAGTTTTAAAATCTTAAGTTTAGTATTCAACCGTTCCTGTAAAATTTATCTTAAATTATCCTGGAGTCTACCAGCATCATAACTTCCCGGGAGGTAGTTACCCTTCCGAAATTTGAGCTTTAAATTAACCCTTGACAATACCAGATGGTGATCTTTACTTTTAGCATCAATAACAGCACTCCTATATACCCTAGCATTATGTATTGACCCTGCCAGTCTTCGGTTTACTACAACATAATCAATAAGGTTTGCTGTCTTACCATCACGTGAATACCATGTTAACTTACGAGCCATTTTATGACCAAACACCGTGTTGGTTATAACTAGACTGTTATACCTACAAAGTTGCAAAAGTCTATATTCATTACTGTTTTCTTTTCCTACATCAAATTTACCTATGCTAGGATACCATCTATCCCTATTACTACCGACCTGGGCGTTAAAATCTCATAGTAAGAAAATCATATTTCTGCCTGAGACCCTGTCTATTTGCTTCTGTAACTGTAAGTAAAACTCATCTGAGTCACTAGTATCTCCGCCAGTCGGTTCTACAGGGGCATATACTACTATAACTGATACCCTGAACTTTTTAGTCATAAAATAAGCAGTTAGTATTCTATTATTAATATCTTCCAAGCCTAAACAAGACTTAGCAGCTTCCTTATTCATCATGAGCCGTACTCCCTGTCTATGTACCCCATCCTTCCTGCCTGAGCAAAGAAATTCTATTTCACCTAATTTCAGGCTTCCTACCCGTTGGATATGAGTATACGATGATCATTTTTTATCGTCGTAACATTCCAAGTTCCAATTTTCATGTTCTTTAAATCATTGAAATTATGTTGGCCTCAGGAAAAGCATTGATCCCGGATACCAGTGTAAAACGTAGTGTAAAAATTTTGTTAAACGTAGTTGAAAACTCTGGAAATTATGTCTTTGAGGATGACAAACCCCCCAAACCCCTCGGGGCAAGGGTTGTAAGTTATGCCCTGGAGGCTTATAAGGTTTCTATTAAAAGAGTCTTCGTAAAAACTTCAAAAAGGTCTCATTCGATTGGAAATTCAAAGGGCTAGTGGCCTTTTTAGTAGTTGAAAGTTATAGGAGGGCAAATAACCCCCTCTCACACCCACCATTTCTCCAAACACATCCAATCAAAATATTGAGATAGAAATTTTGCTCAACGTAGTTGAAAGTTCCGGAAATAATTTCTTTGAAGATGGCACTCCCCCTACAGCCCTCAGGGCAAGGGTCGTAAGTTATGCCCTGGGGGCATATAAACTTTTTATAGAAAGCTTTGTCGTAGAAAGTTCAAAAAGGGCTCATTCGATTCGAAATTCAAAGGGCTAGTGCCCTTTTTAATAGCCAAAAGTGATTGGAGGGCAGCTATCCCCCTCTCACGCCAGCATTTCCCCAAACATATTTAATCCAAATTTTGAGATAAGTGTTTCGTCAGACGTAGTTGAAAATTCTGGAAATTATGTCTTTGAGGATGACAAATCCCCCAAGCCCCTCAGGGCAAGGGTTGTATGTTATGATCTGGGGGCATATAAGGTTCTTATAGAAAGTATTCTCGTAAAAACTTCAAAAAAGGGTCATTCGATTGGAACTACAAAGGGCTAGTGGGCTTTTTAATAGTTGAAAGTGATTGGAGGCCAACTACCCCCCTCTCACATCCCCATTTCCCCAAACACATCAAAAATTTGAAATATACATTTTGTTCAACGTAGTAGAAAGGTCTGGAAATTATGTCTTTGAAGATGAAACGCCCCCTGTAGCCCTCAGGGCAAGGGTTATAATTTATGCCCTGGGGGCATATATGGTTTTCATAGACAGCGTTGTCGTAAAAACTTCAAAAAGGGCTCATTCGATTAAAAATTGAAATGGCCAGTGCCCTTTTTAATGGTCAAAAGTAATTGGTGGGCAACTAACCCCCCTCTCATGCCCACTATTTATCCAAACACATCCAATCAAAATTTTGAGATAGCCATTTCGATCAACGTAGTTCAAAGTTTTGGAAATTAGGTCTTTGAGGATGATAAACCCTCGGAACCCTCAGGGCCAGAGTTATAAGTTATGCCCTGGGGACATATGAGGTTTTTATTGAAAGCTTTGTAGTAGAAACCTCAAAAGGGGTGCATTCGATCGGAAATTAAAAGGGCTAATGCCGTTTTTAATAGTCAAAAGTGATCGGAGGGCAACTAACCCTCCTCTCACGCCCAGCTTTTGCCCAAACACATCCAATCAAAATTTTGAAATATGCATTTTGTTCAACATAGTTGAAATTTTTGGAAATTAGGTCTTTTTGGATGATAGCCCCCTTAGAGCCCTCAGGAGAAGGGTTGTAAGTTATACCATGGGGGCATATAAGGTTTTTATAGAAAGGGGTGTCGTAGAACCTTCAACAAAAGCTCATTTGATTGGAAATTGAAAGGGCTAGTACCCTTTTTAATATTCGAAAGGGATTGGAGGACAACCAACCCCCCTCTCACACCCACCATTTCCCCAAACGCATCCAATCAAAATTTTGAGATAGCCATTTTGTTCAGCGTAGTTGAAAAGACTGGAAATTATGTCTTTGAGGATGACAATCCCCCCACAATCCTCAGTGCAAGGGTTGTAAGTTATGCCCAGGAGGCAGGTCAGGTTTGCATGGAAAGCATTCTCGTAGAAACTTCAAATAGGGCCCCTTCGATTGGAAATTGAAAGGGCTAGTGCCCTTTTGGAATAGTCAAAAGGTGTTGGAGGGCTACTAACCCCCCTCTCACGGCCACAAAATGGCTAACTCAAGATGGATGTGTTTGGGGAAAAAGTAGGCGTGAGATGGGGGTTAGATGCCCTCCAATTGCTTTTGACTATTAAAAAGGGCACTAGCCCTTTGAATTTCCAATCGAATGAGCCCTTTTTGAAGTTTCTACGATAAAGCTTTCTATAAAAACCTTATATGCCCCCAGGGCAGAACTTACAACCCTTGCCCTGAGGGCTGTGGGGGGAGTCTCCTCTTCAAAAACATAATTTCCAGCTGGAAATCAACTATGTGGAACAAAATGGTTATCTTAAAATTTTGATTGGATGTGTTTGGGGAAATGGTGGGCGTGGAAGGGGTGTTAGTTGCCTTCCAATCACTTTCGACTATTAAAAAGGGCACTAGCCATTCCAATTTCCTTTCGAATGAGCCCTTTTCGAAGTTTCTAAGACAACTCCTTCGATATGAAGTACCCTGATAAGGGAAAAAAATACATTGTGCCAACTTCGTTCTTTACTTAGGCACCGCCATTGCGCTGCCTATGAAAGGCAACAAGCAAGGAATTTTAATTTCTATGGTTGGAAAGTAAAGTGAGACAGTTGCCCGGATCTTCCCATCTCTAAATTTTAAGTGGAAAGATAGGAATGTTGCACTTTGCTTGAATGGAAAACACGCAATGGACATTAGTGTGCAGGACTTCAGGAGTACAATGGGCTCTTCAACCCAAAAACACACCTTCATATTTACCGAAAGTATTGTTATTTGTTTAATCAGAGGCATAATAGACCATTGGACCTTCAAAGTCGTTTTAACTGATCAGCTTAATATTTGCAAGGCAAGTACTTCGGGCAAACCAGATATTGAGAATGACCATTTTCATACAGATTTTCCTTCTCCAGTCTCCAATGTGCTTAAGGCTTATGGAACAAACAATTTTGGAACAAAAGCCAAAATCAGATAAGTTCTAAGAGGTATCGACGACTTCTGAACCCAACCTACCCTTTACACTAAATTGTCCATATTAAATTGAAGTTTTTTTGAGAGGGTACCAAGAGCCAAGCAAATGTTAATCAAGAGATTTTACTCTGCTGAACTTTACTGCACAGGTGCTAACAGGCGTTAAATATCCATGGTTTGGAGACTTCTCCTCTATCATCAAGAATGACTAATAGTACAAATTTTGCTAATAGTTGTACACCTATTTATGTGTTTTTGATACATTTTAGAGTAGATAACTTTTTATATGCAACAATCATAAGCAATTAGGTGTAACACAAAGACTTAATTTGACAATTACTAGTTAAATAGAAATTAGTCGATAATAGACATAGAAGAAAGTTGTGTTCACCATCAGATGCATAGGAAACAATTGGCAGGTGTTGCATATAACAAAATATCGAAGCCTTTGTTTGTACATGCTGCAATTTTGGTAATGACAATACAGATTGTGTTTGATTTTATATATTGGGGTAATGTTTTAGTATAAAACTATAAACATTGATTGGATTAAAAAAGAAGATAGATTTAGTTTCAAAAATAGAGCATCTTTTCAACCCGTCTTTAAGGAACGTGTAATCATTAGTTATTTTCTGTTTTTTCTTTTCAAAACCAGTTCTTCTTCATACATACTACTTTCAAATTTTTGTGGGCTGACAATTAGATCATTCAATCGATGATGAAGCATCAAAACTGAAGTTTTGCTTATGCAACTTTTTTTTTTCACGGAGCCGACCAGAGGTAGCTGCAACATATTACGTTAGATTAGCAGCGTAGATCTTTTTTTTTTTTACTAAATCGGGAACAAAATACGAGTAAACCCATCGTAGCTGATGAGTTGATTGTAAGCCCTTTTATTTTAAAAGTAAATAAGGTAAAAGGATTGTTTCGTTGTTAAAGATAAAACAACAAAGAATGTGTGGCAGCTTATGATGTAGCACAACTTAAACAAGGAATCTTAAAAATAATCTTTTATTTTACCAAGAAACAACCATAGGAAAAACAAAAACAAAAAAAAACAGACTCTTTATCACTGCCTGAACCTTGTCCTCTCAAACATCATTTTTCTTCATAACTGTATATAAAAAAGCAGTTTATGCTTAAAAAAATTGCTACATGTTGAACGGCTCATATCTTTTCCAAAAATCATCAAAAAATACGTTCAAGCGATTTTTAAGATTTATTCCTTTCAGCTGCTCCATAAGTGGTAGCAATGTTGTTCATGCTCCAACACAGAAAACATTGGTGTCACAAATGTTTATTTGCTAAGTGAAACAAAATGATTGCTACAATCAAACAAGGTACTATTTTGACATTAATTCTTCTGCAAAATTATCAGAAGAATGAGCAGTTTTTCTTTCCAAGAATCTGAATTAATTTTTTTTTTTGTTACCATACCTACATTTTGTTTTAGGAATGATCAAATCAAAATGCTTTTTCTTGTCGTTTACGCTCATTACAAATTCCTCCCTAAAGTCTTAATCTTCAAGAGCCCTTGCAAGGCTGATGAACTCGTCCACTGGTGTTGAGGCTGAGGTAGCATAAGTCATGCTTTTGATTTCTATCTCTGCCTCGTCGTATAATTTGAGATCTTTCACTAAGCGACATATTGCTACATCAACAAAGATTCCAATGAAAAAGCAACCTAGAAAAATAAAATACAAAGATAAATGATATCTGTTCAAGAATAATAAAATATTTTAATTACAAAAAAGAGGCTGCGAATTGTGTCATCAATAGAAGAAAGCAAACATAAATGTAAGAATTGGAACTAGCAATCAATTTTTCAGAAGAGGTGCTTTAAATTGTGTTATTTCATTGATACAAATTGTTTGAATGAGTCACAACAGAAAAGGACTTTTTTTTAAGATATGAATATTTCATCAAAATATTATTTGACTGGAGTTTTCATGTCCCTTGGAAGGACATCCGTGAGATTTTCCAATTATACATAGCCAAATGTTGAGAATCTTTCCATTAATTCATAACCTATGAAGTGACTTTGAAAATAGCTTTCTTCACAGTTGAAAAAGTTTGGAAGAATAGAGAGATATGCCTTCGAACTAAGATTAGAATATTGAAATCACCGGCCCTGACCACAGTTTTGTTCTTCTCAGAACCAACTCTTGAAATCTTAGAGAAATCTTGAAGCCTTTGAAACGTGAGCGCTTTGAAAATATGAGAATTTATTCATTGATTAAATATTTTCGATGAGATAAGATATGTTTTCGTTGATGTTATGTTTAATGATGTTATTATGATACGAATTGATTGATGAGGTACGTTTTCGAAAAGAATTTCTCAGGAAGTTTTTAGATACTTGTTTGACCCTATATAAAAAAATAGGGTGTACGAAAAATGTGGATCGATCCCGTGTCTGGGAGTATGTGTGAATGTATACTATTAGTGTGGAAGTTTAAAACCTAAGTTTTACGGAAGAGGCATTATTGATTGACGAAAGTTGCGTTTTCTGGCCGTTCATCAAAAAGCTGGCTCATGCAAGCCGGCTCATGCAAACCGGCTCGCGGAAACCGGCTCAAGCAAAAAGCCAGTCGTCTATAAATGGGACGGAAGAAGCCGCTAGGAGGGATTCAAAGGAGATTGGACCTCATTGGACAGAGCAAAGAATGAGGCTTTGAACTGAATTTGGTGGAGGAAGAACGTTCGTAGCCGTTTTGCCATCAGGTGATGTGACGGTGCAATGAGCTTTTAATCATTGAAGAAATAAGTAACTATGAATTAAGAGCAATCCCAGCCGTGAACTGCTATGAATGCTTTCTGCATTGAATCTGTGACTGGGGAAATTTGGAAAAAAAAATCGAGAACTAGAGAGTGTTAGAACAATATAGGAAATTTATGTGGAAATAGTGAAGTTATAGTTTTTTGGAAAGGTCCAGTCCATGCCTGAAGACTGGGAAGAAGTAGAATATTTGTAGCAGGCCTGCGAAAATTTGAGGTGTTTGAAAGACGTAGCCTACTTTGTTGCTGTGAACTTGTGTCACACGGATAGAGAAATTTAAACCGTGCAATATGCAAGGTTTAAATTATTTGCTGCCATAACTAAGTAATTTTTGGACTGTAGTTTGTAATGAATATGGTTAAGAAATACGTGTTTAAAACAATAAGTGTTACTGCTTAAAACTATAAAAGAGAGTTAGAGTTAAAAATAAGGAAAACTATAAAATAAGGTTAAAGATACGTATAAAAGAATAAATTTAAGCTAAGGAAAGTTTAAGTGGATATGATAAGCGGTAAACTCTAATCTTTGGCTTAAAACTATTCAAATACCTACTCTTCATACTTTGGTATTCAGTATTGCACACACGTTTCGCTTACATAGTTTCTGAAAAGGCAATTTTGATCTTAGTCTAAAGAAGGACTTCAAGTAAAGTAATTCCAGCACTTCACGCTAATGCTTGGAAAGAACAAACCTTAGAAAGTTAATAATAAATATTCATACCTGCAGTAATCAGATGCAAATAAATTCTCATTTTTTCAGGATCATAAAGCCAACAGTGACCTTCTTTTCCACATTCATCTTTATCCCAGATCCAACATGCTTGATCTAAAATATTTTTTTGACCGTTTTAGGATCCAATCATGTATATATCTTAAAAAATAATAACAACAATAAGCAAATATTTTATGAGAAGATTATGAGAAATTGGGGAGGAGACACCTTGAATTTGGTGCAGCCAAGATACGCTTAAGATAATGTTGGTCTTAGCACAGTAAGATACAATTTTTTCCTAAATTTATATATTCTTTTCCTAAGCATACAGTGAAAATAATTCATCATTCGGGTAGAAAATTACTCTCCGTAGGCGGGGCCATTTTAAAAGCCACCACCTTCGCTGATATGACATTATAATGTAAAAGTGACAGAAATGCACATGACTTGTATCAATATAAAATATTATATTCTAATACTATATAATATATTTTTCTGATTAAAATATGATATTAAACTAAAATATAAATAAATAAAAATTAGAATATAGATATAAAATAAAAAATATAATAGTCTATAAAATCTTATATTACATTTCGTAAATTCCCCAATTTTCCAATAATTCGATTCATCAAGTTTCCTAATTCCTCAATAACTCCCTGATTCCCAAATAATTCTATCCAATAATTCAAGTGCTTGTAAATGCACACATACAGTGCATATCAAACAGTTCGTGGTAACGAACTGTAAGTAAGGAGCGACCCAGCTAAATAGCAACCGAAACTCTAAAACCGGATTTTTGACACCAATAGATATATAAAAAAAATTTGGCTTATTATGCTGATTTTAAATATATAAGTTTCATTAAGTTTAGTCTTATCGATTAAAGGCTAAGAGCCTGAGACAATTTGCCTGATTTTCGTAAAAAGGGGGAAACACCCCCAAAAAGTATTAGAATCTTAATGAAAATCGCATCATCAGATTCGGATTATTAGAAAACCCTATGGTAGTGGGTTCAAGCTCCTATCTACAAAAATGTGGAATTTTGTATTTTTTTTTACCGGCAAAAAGATCGCAGATGCGTGTGTATTTGTTTTTTGTTTTTTTTTTTTTTTTTCGAGGGGTGATCGCATCGACCTAATGATCCTTTAATATCGTGAGAGGGCTCATTCGAACGAAAATCAAAAGTTCTAGCGTCCTTTTTGAGTAAAAAAAGATTGGAGGGCCTCCCGGCCGCCTCCCGGCCACCTCCCCGCCCCTTTTCTTCCCAAAGTCGTCAGAACAAAAGTTTGAGAAAGTCATTTTGCTCATCATAGTCGAAAGGCCCAATAACTATGCCTTTGGGTAAAACATGACCCTCCCCCCCGGCCCTAGGGGAAAGGTCTTTAAGTTATAAGATTCGCCCATTTGCCCATTTCCAATAACCAATACTATATGTAAACATTGGGCAAAGTTCATAGCTTGCAGACCTTCCCTCGGGGTCTCTTGGGGATTAAGTCATCCTCAAAGACATAGTTACTGTACTTTTCGACCATGCCGAACAAAATGGCTATCTCAAAATTTTGATCGGGTGTCTTTGGGAAAAAAATGAGCGTGGATGGGGGCCTAGTTGCTCTCCATTTTTTGTCACTTAAAAAGGGCACTAGAACTTTTACTTTCCGTTCAAATGAGCCCTCCTGCGATATTCTAGGACCACTGGGTCGATACTATTAACCCTGGGGAAAAAAAACAAATAAACATGCATCCGTCTTCAGGCAAAAATACAAAATTCCACATTTTCAAACAGTTCGTGGTAACGAACTGTAAGTAAGGAGCGACGCGACTCAATAGTAACTGAAACAAATTTTGATAGAAATAGATACATCAAAAGAATCAGATTTGTTTGCTCATTTCAAATATATAAGTTTCATTAAGTTTAGTCTTACCCATCAAAGGTTAAGCACCTGATAAAATTTGCCTTATTTTAAAAAAAGGAGAAACACCCCCTAAAAGTCATAGAACAGCGTCACAGATTCAGCGTATCAGGAAATTCTACTAGAGAAGTTTCAAGTTCCTATCTGCAAAAATGTTGAATTTTGCATTTTTGCCAGAAGAAAGATCATGGATGCGCGTTTATTTGTTTTTTTCCCCAGGGGTGATTGTATCGACCCAGTGGTCATAGAATATCGTGAGAGGCTCATTCGAATGGAAATTAAAAGTCGTAGTGCCCTTTTTAAGTGACCAAAAAAATTGGAGGGCAGCTAGGTCCCATGGGGAAAGGGGATTTTCCATGAAGGGGGTGCCAGATTTCCCAGCATTATTTAAAAAACGATCAGAAATTAAATTTAAAAAACAAGTTTTTTCAACTGAAAGTAAGGAGCAACATTAAAACTTATAATGAACAGATATTATTACGTATATTAGGGGGTTCACTTTGTCGTCAATACCTCGCTCTTTACTTTAAAGTTTTTCTTAGTACTTTTAAAAGAGCTATTTATTCTAATTAAATCGCCTTTTCGATCTTAGCATAAAGAGACGAGGTGGCGAACCCCCTCATATACGTAATAATTTCTGTTACTTAAACCGAACAGAAATTATTCCGTATATGAAGGGTTGCCTCCTCTTCAATACCTTGCTGTTACGTTATATTTGAATGTTTGTCCCATTTTTTAAGAACGGCTACTGAAACAAAAGGGCCATATAATTAAAATAGGAAGCCTTATTAAAAGTCCTAACAGCTATAGCTTAAAGAGCAAGGTATTGAGGAGAGGGCAATCCTTTACGCTAATGTCTGTATTTTATCCCAATTTACTAATAACGACTACTAAAACACAAGGGTCACTTAATTAGACTATTAAGAAGATTTTTTAAGTAATAAATAACAATTTATAGTGAAAGAATTGGAACAAAATTCTATTGGAATTGGAACAACTATTCCGTATATGAAAGGGGCTGTCCCCTCCTCAACACCTCGCTCTTTACGCTAAAGTTTGACTTTCTCACAACTCTATTTTTTAAACAGTAAAAAACTTTAGCGTAAAGAGCGAGGCTTTGAGGAGGGGACAGCACCTTTCATGTACGGAATAATTTCTGTTCGTTTTAAGTTTTAACGTCGTTCCTTACTTTCAGTTAAAAAAACTTGTTTTTTTATTTAATTGCCATACAAACACAAAAGTATTGCCAATTATCACAACTCCGACCCCTTTTTTTCGATCTTGTGACGGTTTTTCAATAAGTATTAATAATATCAGCAATAATAATGATTTTGGTATTTAAGTTGAATTGCAAAGTATTTCAAGCCATCAGAGTGGGTGCAGGAGTGATGACTTTACGTTAACTTTACCTGTTTTTTCCTTGGTCACTTTATATGTATGGTGTGATCCTACAAACTTAGTAGCGGACTTATTCATCCTAAAATTGAAAATTACAGTGCTTTTTTGAAAGACCAGAAGGGATTGGAGGACAGCAAGCCCCCTCCCATGCCCTTTATTTTCCACAGCATCACCGTAACCCCGCATAGTAGCCGATCAAATTTCAAGATATCCATATACTCAGAAAAGTTGAAAGTTTTAATAAGTGTGTCTTCGGGATCGACATGACTCCCACAACCCCGGGAGCAAAGGCCCTGGACTATTTAAGTTACCTAATGTTTACAGATTTGTTTTCATAGGCAGCGCGCTAGCGCTGCCTAAGTAAAGAACGATGTGGGCACAATGTGTTTCTTTTTCCTCCGTACCCGGGCACTTCGTATCGAAGGAGTTATCTTAGAAACTCCGAAAAGGGCTCATTAGATTGGAAATTGGAGTGGTTAGTGCCCTTTTTAATAGTCAAAAGGGATTGGAGGGCCACTAGTCCCCCCACCACGCCCATCATTCCCCCAAACACATCCAATCAAAATTTTGAGATAGCCATTTTGTTCAGCGTAGTTGATTTCCAGATAGAAAATATTTTTTGAGGAGGATACTCCACCACAACCCTTGGGGCAAGGGTTTTATGTTATGCCCTGAGGGCATATAAGAACGATGTGGACACAATACTATTTGATATTTTTTCCTTTAAAGCAGGGCACTTCATATGGAAGGAGTCGTCGTAGAAATTTCAAAAGGGGCTCATTCGATTGGAAATTGAGAAGTGCCCTTTTTAATAGTTGAAAGTGATAGGAGGGCAACTAGCCCCCTCCCCAAGCCCATCATTCCCCCAAACACATCAAATCAAAATTTTGAAATAGTCATTTTGTTCAGCGTAGTTGATGTCCAGATAGAAAATATGTTTTTAAGGAGGACACTCCCCCACAACCTCAGGGCAAGGGTTTTAAGTTATGCCCTGGGGGCATATAAGTTTTCTTATAGAAGGCGTTCTCGTATAAACTTCAAAACAGGCTCATTCGATTGGAAATTCGAAGGGCTAGTACCCTTTTGAATAGTCGAAAGTGATTGGAGGGCAACTAGCCCCTCCTCTACACCCATCATTCCCCCAAATACCTCCAATCAAAATTTTGAGAAAGCCATTTTCTTCACCGTAGTTGATTTCCAGATAGAAGATGTTTTTGAGGAGGACACTCCCCCACAACCCTCAGGGCAAGGGTTTTAAGTTATGCCCTGGGGGCATATAAGGTTTTTATAGAAGGCGTTGTCGTAGAAACTTCAAAAAAGACTCCTTCGATTGGAAATTCAAAGGGCTAGTGACTTTTTAATAGTCGAAAGTGACTGGAGGGCAACTACCCCCTCCCCAAGCCTATCATTCCCCCAAACACATCAAATAAAAATTTTGAAATAGTCATTTTGTTCAGCGTAGTTGATGTCCAGATAGAAAATATGTTTTTAAGGAGGACAATCCCCCACAACCCTCAGGGCAAGGGTTTTAAGTTATGCCCTGGGGGCATATAAGGTTTTTAGAGAAGGCGTTGTCGTAAAAACTTCAAAAAAGGCTCCTTCGATTGGAAATTCAAAGGGCTGGTGCCCTTTTTAATAGTCGAAAGTGACTGGAGGGCAACTACCCCCCCACGCCCATCATTTCCCCAAACACATCAAATAAAAATTTTGAGATAGTCATTTTGTTCAGCGCAGTTGATATCCAGATAGAAAATATATTTTTGAGGAGGACACTCCCCAACAACCCTCAGGGCAAGTGTATTAAAATATGTCCTGGGGGCATATAAGGTTTTTATAGAAGACGTTGTCGTAGAAACTTCAAAACAGGCTCATTGGATTGGAAATTCGAAGGGCTAGTACCCTTTTGAATTGTCGAAAGTGATTGGAGGGCAACTAGCCCCCCCACGCCCATCATTCCCCCAAACACCTCCAATCAAAATTTAGAGAAAGCCATTTTGTTCAGCGTAGTTGATTTCCAGATAGAAAATGTTTTTGAGGAGGAAACTCCCCCACAGCCCTCAGGGCAAGGGTTGTAAGTTATGCACTGGGGGCATATAAAGTTTTTATTGAAAGTGTTGTCGTAAAAACTTCAAAAGGGCTCATTCAATTGGAAATTGAAAGGGCTAGTGGCTTTTTTAATAGTTAAAAGTGATTGGATAGTGACTAACGCCCCTCTGCCCACCATTTTCCCAAACACATCGAATTAAAATTTTGAGATATCCATTCTGTTCAACGTAGTCGAAAGTTCTGGAAATTTCATCTTTTAGGATGATAACCCTCTCAGAGCCCTCAGTGCAAGGATTGTAAGTTATGCCTTGGGGCATATAAAGTTTTTATTGAAAGCGTTGTCGTAGAAACTTCAAAAGGGCTCATTAAATTGGAAATTGAAAGGGCTAGTGCCTTTTTTAATAGTTGAAAGTGATTGGATAGCGACTAACGCCCCTCTCACATCCACCATTTTCCAAAACACATCAAATCAAAATTTTGAGATATCCAACGTAGTTGATCGTTCTAGAAATTAGGTCTTTTAGAAATATATCCCCCTCAGAGCCCTCAGTGCAAGGGTTGTAAGTTATGTCCTGGGGGCATATAAGGTTTATATAGAAAATTGTTGTTTTAATCATAACCAGGGCGATCGCACTGGCTAAGTAAAGAACTGGGAAACTCGAGAACGAGACAAGAAACGGGGACTAAGTATAGAGGAGGACACTCCCCAGCAACCCTCAGGTTAAGGGTTTTAAGTTATGCCCTGGGGGCATATAAGAACGATGTTGGCATAATGTACTATTTATTAATTTTTTCCCTTAGAGCAGGGCACTTTGTATCGAATAAATTGTCGTAGAAACTTCGAAAAGCGCTCATTCAATTGGAAATTGGAGTCGCTTGTGCTCTTTTTAATAGTCGAAAGTGATAGGAGGGCAACTAGCCCCCTCCCCACGCCCATCATTCCCCCAAACACATCAAATCAAAATTTTGAGATAGTCATTTTGTTCAGCGCAGTTGATTTCCAGATAGAAAATATGTTTTTGAGGAGGACACTCCCCCACAACCCTCAGGGCAAGGGTTTTAAGTTATGCCCTGGGGGCATATAAGGTTTTTATAGAAGGCGTTGTCGTAGAAAATTCAAAACAGGCTCATTAGATTGGAAATTCGAAGGGATAGTACCCTTTTGAATATTCGAAAGTGATTGGAGAGCTACTAGCCTCCCCCCACGCCCATCATTCCCCCAAACACCTCCAATCAAAATTTTGAGAAAGCCATTTTGTTCAGCGTAGTTGATTTCCAGATAGAAAATATATTTTTGAGGAGGGCCCTCCCCCACAACCTTCAGGGCAAGGGTTTTAAGTTATATCCTGGGGGCATATAAGGTTTTTATAGAAGGCGTTGTCGTAGAAACTTCAAAAGGGGCTCATTCGATTGGAAATTCAAAGGGCTAGTTCCCGTTTTAATATCGAAAGTGATTCGAGGGCAACTAGCCCCCCCCCCATGTACCGTGAGTAAAATGTGATATATTTAAAATACAAAAATAAAGTTCCTTCTTAATAAATATAAATCTTACTTCCTATAATTATTTCTAAATCTTTTTTCAAAAAAAAGAAAAGTTCTTAATAAGCAAAAATAGAAATTGCATTTAGCATCATACAATGAACGGCGCTATCCGGCTTTGGATTTTGCTATGATGGTGGGCAACAAAAAAGATGCTGCACACAATATTTCTAAGGAAGATTAAATTAGAAGAGCCGTGTGAACGTTTGAATCATCAGAAATATTTAAGACCGATTATTGGATGGAGGGTTTGGGCCACCTCAGGACTTAGGCCAATCGTGGGAAGCTCCCACAGCACATGATCAGGACTTAGGATATATAGTGATGAAAAGTGTTTTTCGTGTTCTCATTATTATGGACAGAATTATATTGGCATTCAGGCATTGCAATTCAAATTATTATACGGTGATTGCAGAGACTTGGTTATTATTTGCCGTCATTTGAAGTGACATATTGCAGTACACCTAAGCATTTAAGTCTCAATAAAACCACTGCTTTTCTATTTTATGTTTATTTTATTTTATATGTCTGTATCTAGTCACAGGACCGGTAATTAGTTCGTATGTCTCCGAGGTACGTTCCCAGGGAATCTGATCTCCAGATAGCTCGAGGAAAAGAGGTCACATTTATATGGCTACAAATTTTATTTTTTTTCAATAATTGAGGGTGGCACGATCATAAATTTTCTTTACTCTAAAGTTCTGTGGCGCAGGCGTTAATAGCACAATATTTGGTGCCGTAAGCTGGGCTATCGGAGAGTCTGTAAGGTGTAAAGGTAAGGTGTTTGCAGCTTTAAAGTACGATATTAGATTTGACGCGGTCAACATTTATTACCACATTTGCCTCAGTCATTTTATTTTATCGCTACACCCACAGCCATAATTCCCCCAAACATATCCAATCAAAATTTTTAGATAGCCATTTTATTCAACGTAGTTGAAAGTTTTGAAAAGTGGGTCTTTAAGGATGATAATCCCTCCCCTCACAGCCCTCAGGCAAGGGTTGTAAATTATGCCCTGGGGGCATATAAAGCTTTTATTGAAAGTGTTGTCGTAGAAACTTCAAAAGGGCTCATTCAATTGGAAATTGAAAGGGCTAGTGCTTTTTTTAAATAGTTGAAAGTGATTAAATAGCGACTAACGCCCCTCTCATGCCCACCATTTTCCCAAACACATCGAATTAAAATTTGAGATATCCATTTTGTTCAACGTAGTTGAAAGTTCTGGAAATTTTGTCTTTTAGGATGATAACCCCCTCAGAGCCCTCAGTGCAAGGGTTGTAAGTTATGCCCTGGGGTATATAAAGTTTTTATTGAAAGCGTTGTCGTAGAAACTTCAAAAGGGCTCATTCAATTGGAAATTGAAAGGGCTACTGCCTTTTTTAATACTTGAAATTTATTGGATATCGACTAACGCCCCTTTCACGTCCACCATTTTTTAAAACACATCCAATCAAAATTTGGAGATATCCATTTTGTTCAACGTAGTTAAACGTTCTGGAAATTAGGCCTTTTAGGAAGATAACCCCCCTCAGAGCCCTCAGTGCAAGAGTTGTAAGTTATGCCCTGGGGGCATATAAGGTTTATATAGAAAATTGTTGTATAAATCATAGGCAGCGCGATCGCGCTGGCTAAGTAAAGAACGGGGACACTCGAGAACGAGACAAGAAACGGGGACTAAGTAAAGAGGAGGATACTCCCCAACAACCCTCAGGGTAAGGGTTTTAAGTTATGCCCTGGGGGCATTTAAGAACGATGTTGGCACAATGTAGTATTTATTATTTTTTTCCTTTAGAGCAGGGCACTTGGTATCGAATAAATTGTCGTAGAAACTTCGAAAAGCGCTCATTCAATTGAAAATTGGAGTAGCTTGTGCCCTTTTTAATAGTCGAAAGTGATTCGAAGGCAACTAACACCCCTTCCACGCCCACCATTTCCAGAAACACATCCAATCAAAATTTCGAGATAGTCATTTTGTTCAGCGTAGTTGATTTCCAGATAGAAATTATGTTTCTGAGGACAGTCCCCACAGCCCTTAGGGCAAGGGTTGTAAGTTATGCCTTGGGGGCAGATAATTTTTTTTTATAGAAGATGTTGTCATAGAAACTTTAAAAAAGGCTCATTTGAATGGAAATTCAAAGGGCTAATGCCCTTTTAATAGTCAAAAGTGATTAGAGGGCACCTAACCCGCCTCTCACGCCCACCTTTTCCACAAACATCTAGTCAAAACTTTGAGATAGCTGTTTTATTCAACGTAGTTTTAAGAAAGCGGTTGGAAGGCGACTAATACCCCTTCCACGCCTACCATTTCCCGAAACACATCCAATAAAGATTTTGAGATAGCCATTTTGTTCCACGCAGTTCAAACTTCAGGAAATTATACTTTTGAGAAGGACACTCCCCCCACAGTCTTCAGGGCAAAGGTTATAAGTTATACCCTGGGGGCATATAAGGTTTTTATTGAAATCATTGTTTTAGAAACTTGAAAAACGGCTCATTCGATTGGAAATTCAAAGGGCTAATGCCCTTTTTAATAGTTGAAAGTGATTAGAGGGCAACTAACCCGCCTCTCACGCCCACCTTTACCCCAAACACATCTAATCAAAACTTTGAGATAACTGTTTTATTCAACGTAGTTTTAAGAAAGTGGCTGGAAGGCGACTAACGCCCCTTCCACGCCCACCATTTCCCGAAACACATCCAATAAAGATTTTGAGATAGCCATTTTGTTCCACGCAGTTCGAAGTTCAGCAAATTATACTTTTGAGCAGGACACTCCCCCCACAGTCTTCAGGGCAAAGGTCATAAGTTATACCCTGGGGGTATATAAGGTTTTTATTGAAATCATTGTTGTAGAAACTTGAAAAAGGGCTCATTTGATTGGAAATTCAAAGGGCTAGTGCCCTTTTTAATAGTCGAAAGGGATTTGAAGGCAACTAACCTCCCTCTCACGCCCATATTTTCTCCAAACACATCCAATCAATATTTTAGATAGCCATTTTATTCAACGTAGTTGAAAGTCTTGGAAATTATGTCTTTAAGGATGACAACCCCTCCCCCCACAGCTCTCAGGGCAAGGGTTGTAAATTGGACTGTGGGGACATGATTGGTTATTATCGCTAGCGTAGAGAGTTTAAAGGGGCTCATTTAAGTGGAAATTTTATGGGTTAGAGCCTTTTTATCATTTGAGAACGACCAGAAGATGAATAACACCTCTTCCTGGAACGTTATTTTACAATATCTATGTAATCAAAATGTTGAGTTATCCATTTTGTTCAACGTAGTTGATAGTTATTGAAATTAGGTCTTTTAGGATGATAACCCCCTCAGAGCCCTCAGTGCAAGGGCTGAAAGCTATGCCCTGGGGGCATATAAAGTTTATATAGAAAGTTGTTAAAGAAATTTCAAAAAGGGCTCATTTGATTGGAAATTGAAATTGCCCTTTTTAATAGTCGAAAGTGAGTGAAGAGTAATTAACTCCCCTCTTACGCCCACCATTTCTTCAAAAACATTCAAACAAAGTTTAGAGATAGCCATTTTGTTCAACGTAGTTGAAAGTTCTGGAAATTATGTATTTAAGGATGACAAACTCCCCAGAGCCCCAGGGGCAAAGGTTGTAAGTTCTGCCCAGGGGGTATATAAGGTTTTTATAGATAGAGTTGTCGTAAAACTTTAAAAGGGGCTCATTCAATTCGAAATTGAGAGGGCTAGTGCCCTTTGTAATAGTTGAAAGTGATTGGAGGCTAACTAACCCCCCTCTCACGCCCACCATTCCTCCAAACACATCCAATCTAAATATTCAGATAGCCATTTTGTTCAACGTAGTAGAAAGATATGGAAATTAGGTCTTTGAGAATGACACCCCCCCCCCCGGCCCTCAGGGCCCGGGTTGGATGTTATGCCCTGGGGGCATATACGATTTTCTTTGAAGGTCGTGCCGTAGAAACTTCTAAAGGGCTTATTTTCTGTAATATTGAAAGGGCTAGGGCGTTTTTCAACAGTTAAAAGTTAAAGGAGAGGGACTACCGCCCCTCTCACGCCCACTATTTGCCAAAACATATCCAATCAAAACTTTTAGATAGCCATGTTTTTTAAGGTAATTGAAAGTTCTGGAAATTAGGTCTTAGAGGATGGAAACCACCCTAACAGACCTTAGGGTAAGGGTTATAATTTATGCTCTGGGGGCATATAAGTTGTTTATAGAAAGCGTTGTCGTTTCCAAAAATGCCCAATCGATTGGAAATCGAAAGGCCTAGTGCCTTTTTAATAGTCGAAAGTGATTGGAAGGCTTGACATTTTTATAGTAAAGATCGAAGTGGGTATAAAGTATTATTTTTTGTTGTTGATGTTGTTTAGACCAGGAAACTTAGTATCGAAGGAGTTGTCGTGGGAACTTCAAAAAGGGCTCATTCGATTGAAAATAGAAAGGGCTGATGCCCTTTTTAATAGTCGAAAGTGATTTGAGGGTACCTAATCCCCCTTTCACTCCAACCCTCCCGCACCAACCCTCCCACAACAACCCTCCCATTCCTGCTCTTAAAATTTAACCAATTCAAAATAGCGTAAGTGTATCCAAGCTATCAAAGAAAATAAACAGATTTTCTTGTGAATGGTATCAAGTTTTTCATTTCAGGTCAACTAGTGGAGGTATGAAATTAAATTAAACACTACTATTTGTGTCCAGATTTTTAAAAGAGTGTATGTTATTAAAAATTGCTGAAAATTTTTCTGCAGCATACAAATAACCGGCCGAACTACTAAGTCTTAAAAAATGAAAAGATTTAGAGTATTATTTTCTATCTTCCTGAAAAGATTATGTCAATATATAACAAACAGAAATTAATTATAAAAACTTTCCATAAAATAAGTTTTTGAAAGAAAATAAAGGACTCCATTAAACAAAAATGAGCAAAAATAAAACCAAATAATCTACCAAGCATGAAACTACCACAAATCAGCATCGATAAATAAATAAAACCCAAAACGAACAGAAATTACAATAATTAACCAAGTCAAAATCAAAACGAGCAGAAATTAACATAAGTTGGGCGCAAAACCTCTATGCCTATCCCAAGGCCCGAACAAAATTTGCACTTTACTGAAAAAATACAAATGAATGTGCATTGTCAGCTTAATATACATATACTGATATTTATTAATCAAAATGTTAATATTATTTGATTTATTAAAGTTATATAAGTTAAAATATTTAAATTTTTTCAGTAAAGTGTTTTTTCAGTAAAGTTACTGAAAATTTTTTCAGTAAGCATTTATATTTTTTCAGTAAACATACTTGAGTACATCAAAGATGTTTTGAGTTTTCAGGAGCATGTGCAAAGGAGTTGAAGCTTTCAGGAATATTGGGGGAATCTAATGGATGTCAAACTTTGACTTTAGGAAGTGGAAAAGGCTAAACCTTTTGAGGGAAAGGGAAAACCTGTCGTGCATAAAAAGACACTATGCTTACCAGGCTATTAAAATAGCACAAATGTCATGTCTCAGGAACAGCCTGGGGGATAGAACTGAGACTTTATGAGAGCGTTTGAGAGGGAGAGAGTAAGAATACTTGAAATTTAATTCTGGGTTTGGAGGGGGGGGGGTATTCGATGTGCCTAAACGGTTGTTCGCTACAAGCTCCTTTGGGACGTAGAATCAGTTCATAGTTAAAAGGTAAAGTAAATCGAAAGAAAGTATGTGTTACCAACTTATCACTATAGTGCATTTGCGATACATGGGGAACATCTTGGGGTATCAAGTTGAAACTTTTAAAGTGTGTTGGAGGAAGGGGAGAAGTTGACTCGAATATTTTACTTTGGGGAGGGTCAGGAAGGTTGGCTAAACAATTATGTCTCCAATTTGTCTAAAAATTGGGACACTATAAGTCCTTGTGGGACTGCAACCTATTCAAGACTAAGTGGTGATGTAGATCAAAAGCCACTATGTGTGCCCTGATTAAAAAGGAATTGGATCTATAATATCTCAAGAACCACTTAGGGTATCAAGTTTAAATTTTCAGGTTTTGTTGGGCCGAGAGGACCTACAATTTTAATATAGGAGGAGAGTACAGAGGTAAATCATAGATGCTAGATCTATTCAGGTTATTCAGATCTATTCACTGATAACATATCTACAATATTTCAGGAAAGGCTTTGGGGATCGAGTTAAAATTTTCAGAGTGTTCAGAAAAGAGGGGAATGGGAAAGTTGACTTCAATTCTTGTGCTTAAGAAAAAGAGATAAGGGGAAAAAATTTTTTTATCTTCGATATGTCTTTAGAATTTTGTCCTGTGTAGTGGACAAACTACCTCTCCACTCTACCGTTGAGAGGTAGTGAAACTGAAAAGAGGGAAGCTGACACTTTAACGTATGATTAACAAAGAATTAAAAACCACTGACACTAAGTAAAATAAACTTAGTCTTTATCTATTGGGATGAGGAATATAACTGAAGGTCTAAGTTTGTTTGAACCTAACCTGAATTTTCTGACATAAGGCAACTGATGTTCATAATTATTTTGTTTAACAGACTTGATGATTGTAAATATGTTAGAACTACATTAGTATGGAAACCATTGGCTAGTCTGAAATAATGAAAAAAAATTATGCCTATTCTGCCCTTTTAGCAAAATGGTTCTCTTACATAGTCCAATGTAAAGTAAAAATGGCACTGCTAGATGGCATTATTGATATTTTTTTTCGAACAAGTTTCCTCTTATTACTTTCTCATACTCTTTGAAAAGAATACACAATCTTTGAACTTTCTTACCTATCAGGGCTCCATAAAAAATAGGCGCTGGAATAAATGCAAATATGCTGAATAAAAAAGTTGTGAGTCCCAGGGCGAAAGCTTTATCATTTGGTAGAACGCACCTTAAAGAAAAGACAAAATGGTAATATCAAGAGCAGTGGTGGTTTTGGTCTCTCTTGCACTCGGGGCAATATCTTGATTTGCACCCCCTCCTGTCTCCCATAAAATTTTGAGGCCGAAATCTTAACAAAACATTTTCAAGTAATTAAATTATTAATAATTAATGCTTAATTGTTTTTAGTTTATATATTAAATTGTTTAATTATTTTAATTACTTATCTAGTTATTTTAATTTTTAGTTTATTTTATTGATCAATTAATGATTTATTAGTTATTTCCATTTATTAACTGCGGCGTCTCTTTTTTTTAATAAAAATTAAATTTCAAAATTACAAAATGGTTATAACCGTTTGATTATTTATTTGAAATATCTACCCCAAAAAAATTCTGCGCCCAGGTTAAGTGCCCCCTCAGTCCCTCCCCTAAAACAACGTCTGATTGAGACGTTATCAAGTCTTTATTAAGAGTCACTAGTTAAATTATTGTTCAGAAATACATGAAACCAGAAATGCCTGGAAAAACTCACCGATAAAAATATAACTTATATGTACCTAGGAACTTATTTCTAGGAGTGGGGGAGGGAATTGAGTTCGTCAAAATAATAATAACAGAAATAACAAAAACACAAAATAAAAAAAATTATAATAAATAGCCGAGTCAAACTCAAAACGAGCAAAAATTAACATGAGTAGGGCTGATACAAGACCAGAACACAATTTGCGCTTTACTGAAAAAAAAAATCAAAAAAGTTCGTGGTAACGAACTGTAAGTAAGGAGCGACCCGGCTCAATAGTAACCGAAATTCTAAAAATCGGAATTTTGATACTAATAGATGCATCAAAAGAATCGGATTTTTGGGCTGATTTTAAAATAAACAAGTTTCATCAAGTTTAGTCTTACCCATCAAAATTTTAGAGCCTGAGAAAATTTGCCTTATTTTCAAAAAAAAAGGAATAACACCTCAAAACGTGACAGAATCTTAATGAAAATCACGCCATCAGATTTAGAGAATCAGAGAATCCTACTTTAGAGGTTTCAAGCTCCTATCTGCAAAAATACAGAATTTAGTTTTTTTGTCAGAAGAAAGATCACGGATGCATGTTTATTTGTTTGTTTGTTTTTTTCGTTTTTTTCCTTTTTCCCAGGGGTGATCGTATCGACCCAGTAGTCCTAGAATGTCGCGAGGGGGCTCATTCGAACGGAAATTAAAAGTTCTAGTGTCCTTTCTAAGTGACAAAAACATTTGAGGGTAGCTAAGCCCCATCCCACCCTAATTTTTTCCCAAAGTCACCGGATCAAAATTTTGAGATAGCCATTTTGTTCTACATAGTAAAAAATCTAATAGCCATGTCTTTGAGGACGACTTAATCCCCCACAGTCCCGGGGGAAAGTGCTGCAATTATGAAATTTCCCCATTGCTTACATATAGTATTGGTTATTGGGAAGTATACAGACGTTTTTAGGTGAGACTTTTTTCTAGTCGGGGGTTGATGGAGGGAGTTACGTGGGAGAATCTTTCCGTGGAGAAATTTCCCGTGGGGGAGGGAATTTTCCATGAAGGGTGAGCTGGATTTCCCAACGTTATTTAAAAACGATCAGCAATCAAATGAAAAAAAAACAAGTTTTTTCATCTGAAAGTAAGGAGCAACATTAAAAATTAATACGAACAGAAAATATTACGTATTTGCGGGGGGTTGCCTCTCCCCAATAGCTCGCTCTCAAACTAAAGTTTTTTTTACTTTTAAAAGAGGTTATTATTCGGATTAAACAGCCTTTGTGATTCAGGAGTCATTCTTAAATAACTGGAACAAAAATCAAATTTAGGTTATTATAAGGTTATTATTACTTAAAAAAAAGTTATATTATGGTATAAAAATTTAATTTTAATTATTCATGTACGGTGAGCCAAATTCAAAACCTGCATTAATTCAAAAATGTTCAGAAATTAAATTAAAAAAAGAGTTTTTTTTAAATGAAAGTGAGGAGCGACATTAAAACTTAAGACGAACAGAAATTATTCCGTGTATGAAAGGGACTGTCCCCTCTTCAATGCCCCGCTCCTTACGCTAAAGTTTGACTCTTTCTCTCAACTCTGGTTTTTAAGACAATAACAAAAACTTTAGCATAAAGAGCTGGGCGTAGAGGAGGGGACAGCCCCTTTCATATGCCAAATAATTTCTGTTAGTTTTAGGTTTTAATGTCACTCCTTCGTTTTAGTTAAAAAAAACTTTTTTTATTTAAAAAACAAAAAACAAATAACCGTGGATTGTCTGTTTAATTGACATATAATAATATTTATTCCTTAAGATTTTGATAACTTTTATTTATTAAAGTAAGGAAAGAGAAAACATTGCAAACGTATTTTGTTTTCAGTAAAGCGCAATTTGTGTTCTGGTCTTGAGAAGGCATGGGGGTTATCAGCCCTACTCATGTTAATTTTTGCTCGCTTTGAGTTCGACTTGGCTATTTATTTTAACTTTTGTTCGTTTTGAGTTTCATTTATTTATTGATAGTGATTTATGGTAATTTTACAATTGGAAGATTAGTTGAATTTATTTTGCTCATTCTTTGCTTAATGGAGCTCTTTACTTTTCTTTGAAAAACTTGTTTTGTGCAAATTTTTTTTTTAAATTAATTTATGTTCGTTTTGTATTGGTATATTCTTTTTCAGGAAAAAAATAATACTTTATATCTTTTTTTAAATAAAAAAAACCTAGTAGGGGAGACCGGGGCAATATGGACACTTGAGTAATATGTACACTCCACCCCTATGTACTCCAGGTGACTTTAGATTAAAATTCATTATGGCCAAAATAGGTGGCGTTAATGGAAGACAGACGTGGTAAATGACGTCTGTCGTTTGGATTACGCATTCATTTCTGAGAGCATAAATTTGGAATTTTCAAATGTGAAGTAAATTTCTTTGTTTTCACTGAATTATAATTTTCAGCAAGCAGTATGTAATTTCACAATGTGCTTAAGGTAAGTTCAAGAGAGTACTGTTTCGGCTAGTCATTGTTAAATTATCTAAGAAAGTCAACCAGGGACTTAAGAGACGGGCAGACAATTAAACAAGCTTTGCTAATGATTCGCAGTGGTGTTCAAACAGTTCGTGGTAACGAACTGTAAGTAAGGAGCGACCCGGCTCAATGGTAACCGAAACTCTAAAAAACGGAATGTTTATACCAATAGATACATTAAAAGAATCAGATTTTAATTCTGATTTCAAATATATAAGTTTCATCAAGTTTAATCTTGCCCATCAAAAGTTACACGCCTTAGAAATTTGGCTGATTTTCGAAAAAAGGGGGAAATAACCCCTAAAAGTTATAGATCCTTAATGAAAATCACACCATCATATTCAGCGTATCAGAGAACCCTACTGTAAAGGTTTCAAGTTCCTATCTACAAAAATGTGGAATTTTCCATTTTTTGCCAGAAGAAAGATCACGGATGCGTGTATATTTGTTTTTTTTTTTGTTTTTTCCCCAGGGGTGATCGTGGTCCTAGAATATCGTGGGAGGGCTCATTAAAACGGAAATTAAAAGTTCTAGTGCCCTTTTTAAGTGACCAAGAAAATGGAGGGCAACTAGGCCCCCTCCCACGCTAATTTTTTTCCCAAAGTCACCCGATCAAAATTTTGAGATAGCCATTTTGTTCAGGATTGTCGGAAATATGATAAAAATGTCTTTTAGGATGACTTAATCCTCCAAAGTCCCCGGGGGGAGGGCTGAAAGTTATGTACTTTACTCAATGTTAACATATAGTATTGGTTATTGGGAAGTATACAGACGTTTTCAGGGAGATTTTCTCTGGTAGGTGGGGGGAGGGGGTGGGTAGAGGTTTATATAGGAGGATCTTTCCATGAAGGAAGTTTTCATGGGGGAAGGGACATTTCTATGAAGGGGGCGCCGGATTTCCCAGCATTATTAAAGAAAAAGATCAGAAATTAAATAAAAAAAACAAGTTTTTCAACTGACTTCAGCTGATCAACTGGTTGTGATTAAGGGGTCATTTTTAAAGAATTGGAAAAAAATTCGAACTTTAGCTTAAAGAGCAGGGTATTGACTAGGGGGCGAACCCCCTAATATACGTGTTAAAAATTTATGAATATAGAAGTTCGTTACGTAAGTTAATTCGTAAGTTACGTATATTTATTACTAATAAAAACGTTTGTAAATAAAATTAAACAAGTTTCGAGAAAGCCATTTAATCAAATAAAAGTAAAATTAATATGCAAATTCTGTTTTAATTATTCGTGTACGGTGAGCCAAAATCAAAACCTGCGTTAATCCAAAAACGTTCAAAAATTAAATAAAAAAAAACAAGACTGGAAGTAAGGAACGACGTTAAAACTTAAAACGAACAGAAATTATTCCGTATATGAAAGGGGCTGTCCCCTCCTCAACGCCTCGCTCTTTACGCTAAAGTTTGACTTTCTCACAACTCTATTTTTTAAACAATCAAAAAACTTTAGCGTAAAGAGCGAGGCGTTGAGGAGGGGACAGCCCCCTTTATATACGGAATAATTTCTGTTCGTTTTAAGTTTTAACGTCGTTCCTTACTTTTAGTTAAAAAACTTGTTTTTTTTATTTTTTCAAGAAGGAAACATCAAGGAAACTCAACATTCCTTGAGCAAGCCTGATAAGATGGGTAGAACTTTGGAAGGAAGTGCCTTTAAATGAACTTGAGAGTAAAGAACCAGAGGCATTTAAAGCTAATAAAGGTATTAAAAAAATATTAAGTGGTATTGACGAAAACAATCTTGCTAATTATCTGACAAAAGCTAGTAAGTTGCACTATGGACTCAGCCCAAAACAATGTCGTATTCTGGCCTATCAGTTTGCAAAAATGAACAAGAAAAAGATTCCGGACAGCTGGGAAAATAATAAAATTGCTGGTGCAGATTGGTTTACGTCCTTCTTGAACAGAAACCCAAGTGTGTTTATTCGTTCTCCTCATGCTACGAACATTGCTCGGGCAATAGCATTTAATCAAACAACAGTCAATGAGTTTTTTGACAATTACTCAGCTTTGCTAGAAAAGGAGAAATTTGAAGCTTATGCTACATAGAATGTTGATGAAACTGGTCTTACGACTATGCAGAAGCCTAAGAAAGTGTTAGCTCCAAAAGGTGCTAAGCAAGTTGTTCAACTAACATTAGCCGAGAGGTGTTGAGCTTGTAACGGTATGTTGTGCAGTTAGTGCTACAGGCGTTGCAGTTATCCCCTTTATGGTCTTTCCGCGTGTTCACATCAAAGATCGTATGGTTTCTGGTGCCCCTACTGGCACGAAAGGTGCTGCTTATGTAAGCTGATGGATGACTATTGAAACATTTCCAGAATTTCTTAAGCACTTTCAAAAGCACACACGATGTAGTATTGCCTCAAAAGTCTTATTGATCATGGATAACCATGCGAGCCATATAAGCCCGGAATCAGTAGAATATGCTAAATTGAATGGAATTGTTATACTTACTGCCGATGCGTGGATGCTTAACCATCCTGGTCAGCTCATCAAGATTGATAACATTGCAGAACTGCTCGGCACTGCTTTTCCACAGGCTTTCACGCAGCAGAGTTTTCAGTCTGGCTTCAGAGTTTCTGGAGTCTATCCCTTCAACCGTGATATTTTTATGGATGACGAATTCTTGAGTTCCTATATCTCTGATCGTGCAGAACCAGCCGCTCAGAGCATTAATCCTCATGAAGCAATGATCCATCTAAGCCAAGCACATCTTCTAGTGCATCTTCAGAATTACGAGAAGAAACGCCTGTATGCCCAGGTATCTCCCTTGAGCAGATTTCTCCTCACCCTAAAGCCAATGCCAGAAAAAAATATTACCAACCACAAGGGGACCAAGAGCATTATAGCCACTGACACACCTGTTAAAAATCAAATGATGAAAGACTTCGCTGAACAAACAGCAAAGGTTAAGGGAAAGAAAAAGTGAGAAGTAACAAGACAAAAATTAGCAAGAAAAAAGGAAAAAGACCCAGAGTTTTGGCACCATAGAGAGTAGTCAGGATGGAAAGGAAGAAGAATTCCATCCAAGTGATTCAGATGATGAAAGCATGCGTGCAGGTGTTGTTGGAGACATTGACTATGAAGAAGTGAAAATTGGTGACTATGTACTTGTCTTAGAGGGAAAAATAGGGAAAATCCCAACCAACTCAATTGCGAAGATAGTTTTACAGGAGGAATACAAATATGAGGTACTCTATTTAAAAAGGCTTGTGCATTTCCTGAAGTTTACGAGAACAGATCAGATTTTTACATTCGATAGAGCAAGCATCGAAATGAACATATGGCCTCCATTACTTACTGGTGCCACTATGTGACAAGCAGAACAGCTTGTTTTTCAAGTGAACCTGTCACAATTTGACATCAAGTAGTCGTGATTGCTTAAAGTTTAAAGCTTAAACCCGAGTTGAAAAATTGAGTTGAATTAAAGCCTACAGCTGAAAATTGCCTAAGTTGTCACCGCATACCTTGCTGTTATATATATTCGATACATTTCTAATAAACAACCATCTCTTCTCTTTCTGATTTCTTATGCTTCTCTTTTACTATCTTTTTTACTTCTGATTTTTACTCTTTGGTTTCTGACTTAGCGGTCCAGGGTATTATGGACATCAGTGTCCCAATTACCAATACCAAGTGTCCGTTATACCATGGTAATCCAGGTATATCAACAGTTTTACCACTTTTCGTTTGGTCACTTCCCATGAGAATCTGGAGGTACAAGTTTGTTATGAATAGGTCAAATAAAGCTAACATACTGAAGTTAATGTTGGTAGAATTAGATGTGCAAAATAGTCTTACTGAAAAGTTATTTGCAATCCTGTGAAAAAGTGTCCACAATGCCCTAGTCTCCCCTATGGGAGGCTATTTGTATGTTCGAGAAACTTTTTCAACAATTTTTAATCCTGACACAAACATTATTTTTTAATCTAATCTTATAGCTTCTGAAGTTGACCTGAAAAATAAAACCTAATATCATTCCCAAAAGATTCTATCTATGCTCTTTGACAAAATGGATACACTTAAACTCTTTTTATTTATTTAAATTGTAAGAGCAGAAGTAGTAATAGTAGTATCCTCAAAAATGTTCAACTGAATACCCCCAGTCGTTCTCAATACATTGCTGAGGTCTCTAATTGGCAACCATGAACACAATGCCTTTTGATTTAGTTTTAAAGCAACATTTACTTTTGAAGTATAAAGGGCTAATTGCATAATTGGGGGGGGGGAGGATTGACATGCCTAATTTCCCTAAAGACATAGTTGCTGGACCGTTCTATTATGCTGAACATAATGGCTGTCTCAAAATTTTGACTGAATGCGCATGGAAAAGCAATGGGCTTGAGAGAAAAGCTGCTTGCCCTCCAATCTCTTGCTAGTCTTATAAGGGCCACCAGAACTTTTAATTTCGAATTTAATTAGCTCCTTTAAAAGTTTCAATGATATTTCCAGCTATTGTAGAGTGGTGTTGCCTATGATATTGCTTATATGCCTTCTTGAAAACATGCAGGCATATAGTTTTTTCTTTTAATTGAAACTCCTAAACGTTCCCTAAAAGTTTCAGCTTAAAACCTTTAGCGTCATTAGTTACATTAGCTGTAGTGGTAGTATTAAAAGTATGCATATAGTGCCCTCTGGCTATTTAAAAATCCCCCACAACTTACCCTTAAAGGTCTAAATTAATAATTTAAGTTTTTCTTCAGATATTGCTTTGTCACCTTTTTGAAAGTCCATATGCTCATAGTTTTTTTTATTTTTATTTAGTTCAACATCCGCCTAAATATTCCTTAAATCTTCACCTTAATGCGCTTAGCTTGCACAGTAGCAATAGTTGTAGCAGCATTAGTTGCAGTATGCGCATATCACCTTTGGTTTATTTAAAATCCCCTTCAACAAATGCTGAAAGTTTCAGCTTAATACATACCATCAACCATTCCTGAAGCATTTTTGATGCGTCCGCTTGACAACCTGAATGGGCATAGTGTTTTTAGATTTAGTTCCATATAGTTTGTATGTATCCCAAAATTTTCGTCTTAATATCCATAGTTTTATTAGTAGTAGCAGTGGTAGTAGCTTTTAGAATTCATTGTAGTAGCCTAAGCTTAAGTGGCAGTAGTAGCAATAGAAGTAGTAATAACAGTAACAGTAGCAGTAGTATAAGTAGACGCAGTAGCATTAGGATGTAAATATTTTCTTTTGTTTAGTTTAACATCCGTCACAACAAGCCCTGTCATTTTCAACTTCACACACCAAGCTGTCCCTAAGATATTGCGGGTACGCCCTTTTGACAATCTGTATACAGAGGGCGTGTTCTGATTCAGTTCATTTCCCCTCTTCAAAACTTCTTGAAAAATTTCACCTTCATGCTCTTAGGCATAGTTGTAATAGTAGTCACAGTAGTAGTATTGATATTACTAGTAATAGTATTGAACAGCAATAGTACTAATAGCAGCAGTAGTATTAACCTACTGCCTTTTGGTCAGTTGAACATCCCTCTCATCAAGTCCTGGAAGTTTCAACTTAATACAAATAGCCATTGCTATGACATTGCTGATATGTCCTTTGGATAACCTGTATGCTCATATACTTTTTGAAATTTTCATCTCAGTGCTCTTAGCCCTACAAGCAGTTGCAATAGAAGTAGTAGTAGTACTAGCAGCAGTAGTAAATGTAGCAGTAACAGCAACAGCACTATTAGCAGCAGTGTGCACATATTGCCTTTTGGTGAGATGATCTTCCCCTTTAAGTATTCTCTGAAAGTTTCAACTAAATACCCAAATCAATTCTTGAGATACGCTGTTTTGACAATGTGCATGCACATAACATATTTTGATTTAATTCAAATTTTCCCTAAATACTGTAAATGGGGTAGCGTGGTAGTAGTACTGGTGGTAGTTGTTGTAGTATTGATAGCATGCAAATATTGCCTTTTTGATCATCTCCCTTATCATTTCCTGAATTTTCCGAATTAATATAGCCTACTCAGTTATTCCTGTGTTGTTCCATTTTGACAATCTGTATACACATAACGTGTTTTGATTTAGTACAACACTTTCCTCAACATACTCTTAAACGCTCATCTGAATGTTCTTCGTCTTTTCGGAAAGTTAAGCTCAATCATGTACTCCTTTATCAATAATATTTACTACTTGCAAACACTAAACGAGCTGTCTGGATTACATCCCTAGTCCTGAGGACTATGGGGAGGTTGGCATCTCCAACAAAATAGCTCTCTTAAAATTTCCATCGGATATGTTTTGGGGAAAGATAGGCTTGGGGGGGGGTGACATCCCTCCATTCACTTTTGACTGTTAAAAAAGGGCACTAAAACTTCGGACTTCCAATTAAATGAGCTTTATCCGATCCATAGTTTATACAACTACTCGTTCCATGAAAATCTTATATGCCCTGGGCATAAGTTACAACCCTTGCCCATAGGCTGTGGGGGATTGTGTCCACCCTAAAGACATTATTACATGATTTTTGGACTATTGATAAGAAAATGGCTATCTCACAATTTCAATTGAATATGTTTTGGGAAAAGAGGATCTCAGGGCAAGGGTTGTAGGGTTGGGAGGGGGGCTAGTTTCTCTCCATCATGTTTGACTTTTAAAATTGAACTAGAAATATACATTTGAAATCAAATGAACCTCTTTTAAAGTTTACAAAACCACTTCTTCTATAAAGACCTTTTATGCCCCTGTGCATAACTTGCAACCCTTACCACCAGACTCTGGGAGGTTCTTTCCCCCACAACCGCCCGATCCATAAAAACCTTATATGCCCTGGCCATAACTGCAACTCTTGCCCATGGACCCTGGGGAATTGTGTCCACCCTAAGGACATTGTTACATTATTTTTTAACTATTGGTAATAAAATGGCTATCTCATGATTTCAATTGAATGTGTTTAGGGAAAAGAGGATGTCAGAAGGGAAGCTAGTTGCTTTCCATCATGTTTGACATTTAAAAGAGAACTAGAACTATACATTTCAAATCAAATGAGCCTCTTTTAAAGTTCACACGACCATCCCTCCCTTCCATAGAAACCTTCTATGCCCCAGGGCATAATTTACAACCCTTGCCCCTAGGACGGCGGGGGTTGTCATACTTGAAGACATAGTTTCTGAACCTTTTAGCCACGCTGAACAAAATGGACATATCTAAATTTTGATTGAATTTGTTTGATGAAATGGTGAGTGCTTGAAGGGGTTAGTTTCCCTCCAATCACTTTTGACTGTTAAAAGTGGCACTAGCCCCTTTAGTTTCCAGTCGAATGAGCCTTTTTCGAAGTTTCTACGACAAAAAGAGACCATCTCAAGATTTTTATGAGTTGCAAACGAGGTGTCGGGGGAGGGGGTATCCACCCTCCGATCACTCTGAACATTAAAAGGGATGCTAGAAGTTCTGATTACCAATCCAATGAGCTCCCTCCAAATTTTATACGATCACCCTTTCTACATAAACCTTATATGCACCAGGGCATAACTTACAACCCTTGCCCTGAGAGCTGTGGGGGGGGGGTGTCATTCTCAAAGACAGAATTTCCCAACTTTTCAACTTCGTTGAACAAAATGACTATCTCAAAATTTGGATTGGATTTGTCTGGGGAGATGGTGGGCGTGGGAGGTGTGTTAGTTGCCCCCCCCCCAAATCACTTTCGACTATTAAAAAGGGCACTAGTCATTTTAATATCCAATAGAATAATCCCTTTTCGAAGTTTCTAGGACAACTTCTAATATCCCCTCCAATTACTTTTGACTGTTAAAAGTGGCACTAGCCCCTTTAGTTTCCAGTCGAATGAGCCTTTTTCGACGTTTCTACGACAAAAAATGGCCATCTCATGATTTTTATGAGTTGCAAACGAGGTGTCGGGGGGGAGGGGGTATCCACCCTCCGATCCCTCTGAATATTAAAAGGGGTGCTAGAAGTTCTGATTACCAATCTAATGAGCAGCCTTCGAAGTTTATACGATCACCCTTTCTACATAAACCTCATATGTGCCAGGACACAACTTAAAACCCTTGCCTTGAGGGCTCTGGGGGGGGGGGGGTGGGGTATCATTCTCAAAGACAGAATTTCCCAACTTTCCAACTTCGTTGAATAAAATGACTATCTCAAAATTTTGATTGGATGTGTTTGGGGAAATGGTGGACGTGGGAGGTGTGTTAGTCGCCCCCCCCAATCACTTTCGAATATTAAAAAGGGCACTAGCCCTTTTAAAATCCAATAGAATAATCCCTTCTCGAAGTTTCTACGACAACTCCTTCGATACCAAGTACCCTGGGTTTAAAACCAAAAAAAAAAAAAAAAATCCATTGTGCCCACATCCTTCTTTACTTAGGCAGTGCTATTGCGCTGTCTATGATTCAGAGTTCAGAGTTCAGAGTTTCTTATTCACCAATAAATACAAAATGAAAAAACAATACCCTTATTCCCCTCAAAAGGTTCCATGGCCAGGGATACAAGGGGGATGAAAAAAACACAATATACGCAACAACCAAAAAAAGAAAACAATACCCAAATAACATAAACGATTAAAAAGGGAACATACCTGAGGCATGGGAGTCAAAACGCAGAGAAGACAACCATACACCATTAAATAAACACTCAGGGGACATCAACTCCTCAGAAAAAAAAAGAATAAAAACGAAATGCTATTCTGTTTGATTCTAAAATAAATGGTTCTTAAGCATCCCTTTAAAAGTCCCAAACGAGCGGTATCTCTGTACTGAAGAAGGTAAGAAATTCCTGACCTGTTGACAAGCAATGAAATCCAATCACAATGTAGGGGTAGGAGGAATGCAGATATTAAATGAAGAACGAAGGCTATATGGAGCTGAATCAGAAATAAACACGGGAGTTTTTTGAAGAGATTTTGGAAGATTGCCATGAAGCTGATGAAAGACAAAAGAAGCACAAGAAAGAATGTAAATAGACTGTAGATTTAAGAGCGATGTTGGTGAGGAACGGTTGGTGTCCATAACTAGACGGCGTGCTTTATTATGCATGACAGAAAGTGACCGCAGCGTAGAAGTAAAGGTAGATAGATCCATCCAATTGGGCAATAGGATAGATATAACTGTACAAGGCAGAAAAAACGAAGCTTCAGAATAGACCCAGGAAATATGCATCCAAGTTTTCGAATGATACCCAAACTTCGTGAAACCTTAATCCTAGTTATGGCTGTATGGTTTCTAAATGAAAGGTTCACATCAAGCAGGATACCAAGAAACCGGACCACCCTATTCTCTAGTTTACACTAGTTTTTCAGAAATAAAACTGGGCCAAGAACAGATCCCTCAGGTATGCCATAATCTACTTCAGAAGAGCTCTGGATAAGCGGATCAATTGAAATAAGCCTGCCAGAAAGATAAGATTCAAACCAAGAGAAAGCACTTGATCTTATACCAATATGCGATATTTTCCAAAGAAGAATCCAATGAGTCAAGGAATCAAAAGCTCTACGAACATCCAAAATTAAAGCTGCCAGGATATGACCAGAATCTATTGCCGAATGAGTGAAATTCAAGAGAACTGTGCAAGCATGCTCTGTATAGGGATTCTCTCGTAATCTAAACCGGAAATCATGCCAAAATTATTCTGCATTCAAAATATCAAGAAGCCTGAATAGCGCAGCCTTTCCAAAAGTTTTGCTGAAAATAGGTAGAAAAGAAATTGGTCTATAATTAGCAGGATCGCTCCGAGAACCACCTTTACACAGCACTATAACCTTAGCTCGCTTGAGAATTTCAGGGAAAATTCCTATCTCGAAAGACAGATTGACAAGCTTAGCCAATGGTGACAGAATAGCGGGCAGAATGGCATGGATAACCCTTGTATGAATTCTATCTGGCCCTGAAGACGATGACCCTTTAAGAGTATTCACGATACGAACTACCTCAAACTCAGAAACAGGGTTCAAGACCATTGAATTTAAACATGAGGGTCCAAGAGAGGCTCTTAAATCGCAACGAGAAGTTGCAGAGCTTGTAGAGGAAGCAGTTGTCTTTCTTATATTAGCAAAATAAGAGGTAAGCTCTAGCTAAACATCTTCTTCTCCTTGGACGGTTTTACCATCGACTATCAGCGTTGTTGGAACTGAAGGCAGAGGGGGAGTAGGTCTAAGAACCAAGTTAATTAAATACAATGTTTTCCTAACATCCTTTTCCCATTCAGAAAAATTTCCTATGATAATACTGAGACTTAGCCTTCGGACACAGAGAATTAAATATACTTCTATAGGCCTTGGGCCTTTGATGATGAGCTACAGATGATGAAGCCTTGTAAAGCTTCCACAAATAATTTTTCATTTTCCAGCTTTTATTGAGACCTGGAGTCGTCCATGGATGACTCCATGTCACTGCACTGCAAAGGCTTTTCTATTACTTGACTCCAAACGGTGAAAATAAAATAAGAAAGCCGAAACAAATTCCCCTGAATGACAGTTATAATTATTAAACTATAGAAAATTGTGAGTTGAGGCCAATCTTCATTTGAGAATTAAATGAAAAAAAACTAATCTTTTTAACTGAAAGTAAGGAGCGACATTAAAACTTAAAACGAACAGAAATCATTCCGTATATGAATGTCCCCTCCTCGACACCCCGCTCGTTATACTAAAGTTTTTTATTGTTTTAAAAAGTAGAATTATAACGAAGAGTCAAACTTTAGCGTAAAGAGTGGGGCATTGAGGAGAGGAAAGCCCCTTTCATATACGGAATAATTTCTGTTCGTTTTTAGTTTTAATGTCGCTTCTTACTTTCTGTTAAAAAAAATAGTTTTTTATTTAATTTCTGAAGTTTTTTTAATTAGTGCAGGTTTTGAATTTGGCTCACCGTACATATATAATTAAAGCGAAATTTGCATATTAATTTTGAGAAACACAAACAACGCAGAAATTGGTCGATAGTTAGCCATATTGCTGTACTTAAAAATTTCTCTTTGTAATTACTAATTACTTTTTAATTTACTGAGAAATTCCTACTTTACAGAAAGGGCTGAAGAAAAAGGGCTGAAAAGGCTCTCTCTCCGCGGAGAAAGCCTTTCTCGTATACGCGTATATGAGAAAGGCTGCTTCTTCCCCAACCCTCAGTCTTAATGCTAAGGTCATAAAGTTTTTAAAAATTATTCATATTCAAGTTTAGTGGGCTTTGTGTTTGAGCAGTTTTTTTTTAATGAATTGTGACAAAAAGTCAAACTTCACCATTTCTAGAGTCAAACGGTGAGTCTAAAGAGTCAAACCTCTTTAGAGTGAGGGTTGAGGAAGGGACAGCCCCTCATGTACGGAATTACTTCTGTTCGTTATAAGGTTTAATATTGCTCCTTACTTTCAGTTGAAACAAACTTTTTTTATTTAATTTCTGACCGCTTTTAAAATCATGCCGAGAAATCCCTTCCTCCCCCAGGGAAATTTTCCCTGGAAATTCCTCCCCGGAAACACTCCTTCCCATGGAAAATGTTTATGTGGGAAATTCTCCCAGCAGAAAATACCCCTTTCCCCAAATTCCCTAAATTTTCCAATAACAAACACTGTATGGGAACAATGGGTAAATTGCATTGCTTACAGTCCTTCTCCCAAGGACTATGGGGGAGGCATCACCCCCAAAGGCAAAGTTTTTGGGCCTTTTAACTACGCTGAATCAAGTGGCTATCTAAAAAATTGGATTGGATGTTATTAGGGAAAAAGGGGCACATTGGGGGACGCTCCAATCTTTTTGGTCACTTAAAAAGGGTACTAGAAGTTTTGATTTCTGATCAAATGAGTCCTTTCCCAATATTAAAAGATTACTGGTTCGATACAATCATTCTTGGAAAAAAACATTTATTTAAATTTATTCAAAAAGACTTATTTTAATTTCTGTTTGTTTTGGGTTTCATTTATTTATTAATACTGATTTGTGGTAGTATGCTTGTATGCTTGGTAGATTATTTAATTCTATTTTTGTTCACTTTTGGTTTAATTTAGTTCTTTACTTTTTTTGGAAAAAATTATTTTGTGAAAAAAGTTTTTTTGATTAATTTCTGTTTGCTTCATATTGAAATTAAATAAAAAAAACAAGTTTTTTTAAGTGAAAGTAAGGAACGACGTTAAAACTTAAACCTAACATAATTTTTTCCTTATCTGAAGGGGGATTTCCCCTCCACACCGCATCTCTATTTACTATAATTTTTTTTATTTTTTTAAAAAATTTTTTTTTTGAGAAAGTCAAACTTTAGCTTAAAGAGCGAGGCGTTGCGGCGGGGACAGCACCTTTCATATACGGAATAATTTCTGTTCGTTTTAAGTTTTAACGTCGTTCCTTACTTTCAGTTAAAAAAACTTGTTTTTTTTATTTAATTTTTGTACGTTTTCGAATTAATTCAGGTTTTGATTTTGGCTCACCGTACATGAATAATTAAAACAAAATTTGCAGATTATATTTGGTTAAATGGCTTTCTCGAAACTTGTTTAATTTTATTTACGAACGTTTTTATTAGTAATAAATATACGTAACTTAGAATTAACTTACGTAACGAACTTCTATATTCATAAATTTTTAACACGTATATTAGGGGGTTCGCCCCCTAGTCAATACCCTGCTCTTTAAACTATAGTTCGAATTTTTTTTCCAGTTCTTTAAAAATGACCTCTTAATCACAATCAGTTGATCAGTTGAAAAACTTGTTTTTTTTTATTTAATTCCTGATCTTTCTCTTTAATAATGCTGGGAAATCCTGCGCCCCCTTCATAGCAATGTCCCTGCCCCCCTGTACCCGTCCTGCATGGACAGATCCTTCCCTATAGCCCCCCACCCTCTCCTTCCCCCACCTACCAGAAAAAATCTCCACTGAAAAAGTCTGTATACTTCCCAAAAAACAAAACAATATGTTAACATTGAGTAAAGTTCATAACTTTCAGCCCTCCCCCTGGGGACTTTGGGGGATCAAGTCATCCAAAAAGACATTTTTATCATATTTTTGACCATGCTGAACGAAATGGCCATCTTAAAATTTTAATCGGGTGACTTTGGCAAAAAAATGAGTGTGGGATGGAGCCTAGTTGCCCTCCATTTTTTTGGTCACCTAAAAAGGGCACTAAAACTTTTAATTTCCTTTCCACTGACCCCTCCACGTATATTATAGGCCACCGGGTTCGAACCGATAACCCCTGGGAAAAAAAAAAAAAAAAAAAAACAAACAAAACTAAAAAAAACACACCATCTGGTAGAGTTATTAGGGCAAAAAATTGAAAATAACCAATTTTTTTTTTTTGGCGCTTGAAACCTCGACAGTAGGGTTCTCTGATACGCTGAATATGATGGTGTGATTTTCATTAAGGTTCTATAACTGTTAGGGGGTCTTTCCCCTTTTTTCGAAAATCAGCCAAATTTTCTCCGGCACGTAACTTTTGATGGGTAAGATTAAACTTAATGAAACTTATATATTTGAAATCAGAATTAAAATCTGATTCTTTTGATGTATCTATTGCTATCAAAATTCCGTTTTTTAGAGTTTCGGTTACTCTTGAGCCGGGTCACTCCTTACTTACAGTTCGTTACCACGAACTGTTTGATAGTCTTTTTCAGGGAGAAAGACTGAGTCTCTTCTGAAGTTATACAACCATCCCTCCCACAAAAACCTTTAATACCACCTGTGCGTAACTTACAACCCCTGCCTCTAATATCTGGGGTTTATTTCAACCCCAAAAGCCTTGTTATATGATATTTAGACTATTTTGAATAGAATGACTATCTCAAAATTTCTATTAGACACATTTCGGGACAACATGACGTGTCTAGGGGGAGAGGGTAGCTACCCTCTGATCATTTTGACTCTTAAAAAGGGCATTAGAGCGTCTGATTACCAGTCTATTGAGCCCCCTTTGAAGTTTATATGACTACACTTTCTATAAAAACCCCATATGTCCCCAGGGCAAAACTTACAACCCTTGTCCTGAGGGCTGGGGGGATTTATTATCCTCAAAGACATAATTTCCAGTCCTTTCGGATAGGCTTAACAAAATGGCTAAATTCAAATTTTGATTGAAAGTGTTTGAGAAAATGATAGGCGTGAAGGGAGACATTTGCCCTCTGATAACTTTCGACTAATAAAAAGGCACTAGCCCTCTCAATTTCCAATTTAATAAGGCCCTTTTGAAGCTTCTACGGCAAAAATTTCGAAAAAAACGTTCAATGCCCCAAAGGCATAACTTACGACCCTTGTCCTGGGGGCTATGGGGGGAGGGTTTTCATCCTACAAGACATAATTCCCAGACCTTTCAACTACCTTGAACAAAATGACCATATTAAAATGTTGTTCAGAAATGTTTGAGGAAATGATGGGCGTGGTTCTCCTTTTGATTACTTTTGACTATTAAAAATGGCAATAGCACTCTCAATTTCCGATCGAAAGAGCCCTTTTTTAAGTTTTTACGACAATACTTTCTATAAGACACTATATGCCCCCAGGGCATAACATACAACTTTAGCCCTGAGGGCTGTAAGGGGTTGTCATACTCAAAAACATAATTTCCGGACCCTTCAACTACGAACAACAAAATTGCTATATCAAAATGTTGATTGGAAGTATTTGGGGAAATGATGGGTATGGGGGGCATTCGCCCTCCGATCGCTCTTGACTATTAATAAGAGCACAAGCCCTCTCAATAGCCCCCATGGCATAACTTACAACCCTAGCCCTGAGAGTTATGAGGGGGGGGGGGTATCATCCTCAAAGACCTAATTTCTAGAATTTTCAACTACGTTGAACGAAATGAATATCTCAAAATTTGGATTGGATGTGTTTGGGGAAATGGTGGGCGTGACAGAGGGGTTAGTTGTTCTTTAATCACTTTTGACTATTATAAAGGGCTCTAGCCCTTTCAATTTCCAATCGAATGAGCTCATTTTGAAGTTTCTAAGACAACTCCTTCTATAAGAACTTCATATACCCCCAGGGCATAACTAACAACCCTTGCCCTGAGGGCTGTGGGGGGGGGGGGGGGGGTTCAGCCTCAAAGACCTAATTTCCAGAGCTTTCAACTACGTTGAAAAAGTGGCTATCTCAAAATGTTGATTGTGTGTGTTTGGGGAAAAGGTGGGCGCGAGAGGGGGGTTAGTTGCCCTCCAATCACTTTCGACTATTAAAAAGGGCTTTAGCCATTTCAATTTCCAATCGAATAAGCCCTCTTAGAAGCTTCTACGACAACGCTTTCTATAAGAACTTTATATGCACCCAGGCTATAACTTATAACCCTTGGCCTGAGGGCTGTGGGGAGGGGAGGGGGGCTGTCATCCTCAAAGACATAATATTCGGAACTTTCAACTACGTTGAACAAAAATGGCTATCTCAAAATTTTGATTGGATATGTTTGGAGAAAAGGTGGGCGTGAGACCGGGGTCAAATGCACTCTAATCACTGTTAACTATTAAAAAGGCCACTATCCCTTTAGACTCCAAATCGAATGAGCTCTTTTTGAAGTTTCTACGACAAGGCTTTCCATAAAAATCTTATATGCCCCCAGGGCATAACTTACAACCCCTGCCCTGAGGGTTGTGGGGGAGTATCCTCCTCAAAAACATATTTTCTATCTGGAAATAATCTACGCTGTACAAAATGGCTATCTCAAAATTTTGATTGCATGTGTTTGGGGAAGTGGTGGGCGTGGAAGGGGTGTTAGTTGCCTTCTAATCACTTTCGACTATTAAAAAGGGCACTAGCCGCTCCATTTTCAATCGAATGAGCCCTTTTCCAAGTTTCCAGAACAACTCCTTCGATACGAAGTGCCCTAGTCTAAAGAAATAAATAAATATAAAATAAATAATACATTGTGCCAACATCGTTCTTTACTTAGGCTGCACGATTGCACTGCCTATGATTTGACCTTCTGTTCACGTAGGATTGTTGCAATTTTTAGGGTAGAGAGATTAATAATTTAAACAAATTTCAGGGTGGGGGGTCAACAAAAAACAACTGTATTGGATAGTTAGGACGAGAACTGCCCGGGAATTTAAAGAAATTTAGGGTTTTGACAGTGGGGCCTCGAGGTCCATTATCCACGCGTTCCTGCTTTTGTTGGAAGAAATTTTACTTTAACTCTATCTTGGTTACAGCATAAAAGCTCATATTTTGGAGGGCTAAAGAAAGATCTGATAGAGTCATATACGAAGTAGTTTGCTTCGTAATTTCAGAGGGAAAGGGAAGAGGGTGGGGACAATTTCTGAAATCGGAAAAATACATGAACCAAACAATAAACAGCATATCATAAGAAATCTGGAAATACAAATCTTATAGAGGTTGAACGGACCCAAACGTTTCTGCTTATGTGTCGGTCCTAAGAGTTAAAATAGAGCAAGCATATATACCTGAAATTAATTATCGTACCACCTACTCTTGCCGTCCCAGCAACGAATTGCATGATTCCTGTAGCAACCAGGTACATGTAGAATATAGGCTGGCACCCAGCGTCGCACACACCTTCAACTACATTGCCATGTGCCCAATAAGTTGAATTAATGAAAGCAAGACAGCTGCAGTTTGAATATTGCTAATATAAAATAAAAATATTATTAAGCAGTTCCAACGAAATTGTAAAGCGGTTCATATAAATATGTATTATTAATAGATATTAAGCAAATTTTTTGCGCCTAGCTTGAACGCTTCTACGAAACTTGATTCAATCAAAGGCATGCTTTGTCTATTTTCAGCAGCAGTCAATATCTGAATTCATCAATGACCAACACAGTATATATAATAACAGTATGACCTTTCCCTATTTCACCTATTATAAAACCCCGGACCGAGGCGCGATTGCTCCAGGGAATGTATAAACCGGTATAAACATAAGCGACAAAGAGTGCTCCAACAAAGAGAATGAAGGGCCAGAAATAATCTGGGGTAAACTTACATTATAAAGACCCGGACCGAGGTGCGATTGCTCCAGAGAACGTATAAACCGGTATAAACAGAAGCGACAAAAAGTGCTCCGACAAAGAGAATGAAGAGCCAGAAATAATCTGCGGCAAATTTACATTATAAAAACCCGGACCGAGGTGCGATTGCTCCAGAGAATGTATAAACCGGTATAAACATAAGCGACAAAGAGTGCTCCGACAAAGAGAATGAAGAGCCAGAAATAATCTGCGGTAAACTTACATTATAAAAACCCGGACCGAGGTGCGATTGCTCCAGAGAATGTATAAACCAGTATAAACATCAACAAAGAGAATGAAGAGCCAGAAATAATCTGCGGTAAACTTACATTATAAAAACTCGGACCGAGGTGCGATTGCTCCAAAGATTGTATAAACCGATATAAACATAAGCGACAAAGAGTGATCCAACAAAGAGAATGAAGAGCCAAAAATAATCTGCCGTAAACTTCCATTATAAAAACCCGGATCGAGGTGCGATTGCTCCAAAGAATGTATAAACCGATATAAACATAAGCGACAAAGAGTGATCCGACAAAGAGAATGAAGAGCCAGAAATAATCTGCGGTAAACTTACTGCCTAATTATTTAAACTGTGATGACCAATGAAAGATTTCTTAAAGATCATTACTTCACTATCGCAGACTTTCTTGGAATTCTCAACCTAAATGGAGATAGCAACAGATAATGTATACTAGAAAGCATATTACAAATTAGAAGCGCGGAAAAAACAATCGTTAATTGGATTAAGCAATAGAATTAAGCAATTTCCGTGCATAGATTCAAATTGCAAGTTTTCCTTGTCTCTTCTGCAAAACCTGTCTCAATTTTTAAATTTAAGATGATCTCATACTACAAAATTATTTTACGAGCCTTTGCAACGGATGACCATCACGAAGACAAAGCGCCTATTGGTGATTTCTCCCAGGGGGCTAGTGCTCATCGACAGCTGTCAAGAATATATGATTGGACAGTGGAATTTGACTGAAAAGACAGTGAAATCTTACGCCCTTTTTGTCGGTGACCTTGTCAATCAAAGCGGGTGACACCACAGGGAATTTCTAAAACGACCAAATTGCTCAAAAGATAATTCTTTTGAACTGATTTTCAGAGTTTTCCCCGAAGAAATACTAGAGCATTTTTAGGGGCTGACCTTTCCCTAACTTAAAAAAGAAAATTCTACTTCATTTAACCATTAACAAAAATTACCCTTTTTGTGAATGCAAGTTTCTTTTTAACTGAATATCACTATCTCCAGCATAAAACATGAAAAGCTAAAGTAGTAAACGCAAACTAAGGTTTGATCCCGAACAAATTGCAACAGAAATGATTTTTACACCATGTTGTAGAGAAGATAATTTCTTAAACCACAGTGGCCTGACATCACATAAAGAAAGAAAAACGAGCAAAAATGGGGTTTCTATAGGCCAAATAAAAATACTGAAAAAACAAAACGAATATTTCGAGAGTACAAACGCCTCTCTCCTTCAGCGCGAAACGAAACGATGTATCAATAAAAGCCAAAAATTAAAAGAATTAAAACCAACTACCTAACAACCATAAAAGCAAGTTATTCGCCAATGACCACGATTTGCACAAAATCCAAAAAAATATGAACTCCCATCGACGGATACTAGTAAACAACTGACTAAGGAAAGGAATCAAATCATTCATAAGAAAAAATAAAACGAACCTGTAATTAAATAAGTTGGAAAACTATGTCATTTGATTTTAGATTTTAATTAAGGCATTTCTTGCAGACACCCTTTGAGACCTCAGGGGTTGTTCATGTGTTTGATTAGATGACTGGGACAGTAGTTCAAAGTTTATTTCAGGGATTACTAAAGTATCGGCTTCTCTTTTGAGAAAACCGAAATATGACTCGTTTATTCTTAAATCACCGGAATCTCTGTTTAAAGCTAGACATAAATGTTGGTATTTATAAATTTCAACAGCTTCTCTGTAGTGCTGGACAATACCTTTATCATGCGAAATAAGACTAGCTTGATTAAACAAAATAGTATGGTCTGGTTTTTCAAAAATGTGCTCTGCAAGGGCAGAGTAAAAATTTTCTGTTTTTTTCCGCTTTTTAAGTGTATTATTAATTGAACTAGAATGCTGGGTTAATCTATCTGTTAGTCGCTGATTAGTTCTTCCGATATACCAAAGACAACACGAACAAGGAATTATGTAGACCCAGGAGTTCTCACCTGTCGGAATAGGGTCTTTACCTTGATGAATTTGGGATCTGATAGTTTTACTGTGTCTATAATAAGTGGAAATTTTATTTTCCCTTAGATTTTTTTAAATTTGCTTTGAAACCCCTTTAACGTATGGGAGAACAAAATAAACTGAATTTTCCCTTTGATTTGTGTTTTCTGTGGAATTATCTGATAATCTTTTAATGCGTTTTGTAATTACAGAATTTATTAAACTAATTGGATAACCATTCCTTAGAGATATTTTATTTGGGAATGGTTATCCAATTAGTTTAATAAATTCTGTAATTTCAAAACGCATTAAAAGATTATCAGATAGTTCCACAGAAAACACAAATCAAAGGGAAAATTCAGTTTATCTTGGTCTCCCATATTTTAAAGGGATTTCAGACCACATTTCAAAAAAATCTAAGGAAAAATAACATTTACACTTATTATAGACCCAGAAAAACTATCAGGTCCCAAATTTATCAAGGTAAAGACCCTGTCCCGATAGGTGAAAACTCCGGTGTCTACAGAATTTCTTGTTCGTGTGGTCTTTGGTATATCGGAAGAACTAATCAGCGACTAACAGATAGATTAACCCAGCATTCTAGTTCAATTAATAATACACTTAAAAAGCGGAAAAAACCAGAAAATTTAGACTCTGCCCTTGCAGAACACATTTTGAAAAACCAGACCATACTATTTTGTTTAATTAAGCTAGCCTTATTTCGCATGAAAAAGGTATTGTCTAGCACTACAGAGAAGCTGTTGAAATTTATAAATACCACCATTTAGTTGTAGCTTTAAACAGAGATTCCGGTGATTTAAGAATAAACGAGTCATATTTCGGCTTTCTCAAAAGAGAAGCTGATACTTTAGTAATCCCTGAAATAAACCTTGAACCACTTTCCCAGTCATCTAATCAAACACGTGAACAACTCCTTAGGTCTCAAAGGGTGTCTGCAAGAAATGCCTTAATTAAAATCCGAAATCAAATGACATAGTTTTCCAACTTATTTAATTGCTGGTTCGTTTTTTTTCGAGTGAATGAATTGATTCCTTTCATTTGTCAGTTGTTCGCTAGTATCCGTCGATGGCAGTTCATGTTTTTTTGGATTTTGTGCAAATCGCAGATATTGGCAAATAACTCGCTTTTATGGTTGTTAGGTAGTTGGTTTTAATTTTTGGCTTTTATTGATACATCGTTTCGTTTCGCGCTGAAGAAGAGAGGCGTTTGTCCTCTCGAAATATTCGCTTTGTTTTTCAGTATCTTCATTTGGCCTATAAAAACCCCATTTTTGCTCGTTTTTCTTTCTTTATGTGTTGTAGAGAAAAAAAGATAAACAACATGTCTAAAGTTGCACATTCTAGGTCAACGCAAAACAGTTTTTTTTTTGCGTGTCGTGTCAGTTTTCTCACTTTCCTAGCAAAAAATTAAGTTCCGGTAATTGTTCGTTGTATTTGAACTGAATTATTATTCCGATGTAAAAAGACGAGATGAGTGCGAAAATAGAATCAAATTTGGTTTACCGTATATAAAATAGTTTCATAATCATTGTTGGAACCTTCGGTCTTGTTTTTTTTTAGATAAATGTCCTTCCTGGTTTCTTTTCTTTTCGGTTCTGTAATTATCCTCTTTCCCCTTTGTGGTAATTATTATTTTTCTTTTGATATTTGCTACACCATTTTTCTTTATTTCACTGCGTAGGTAGTCAAACCCACGAGGCATAACTGCGCAGTTTTACGGGTGACTCACCATAGCTAAAAATTATTTTGAGATAACAAGTTTGGTCCAAATCACAGTATAAAGATATAGCAGTAAGTTTACCGCTGATAATTTCTGGTTCTTCATTCTCGGTGCGAACAAACAGCTCCTCCCACTTATTCTTGCATTAGGGCGCACAAACAGCTCCCCATTTGATCTGCCATCAGCGGTCCAATTACCCTGGAATAGGTATTTTGGCAGAAACTTTCTCAAAATGCCTTTGAAACCAACTTGAGACTTCGAAACATACTTTTAATTCCTAAAAACATCTAATAATAATATTGCACTACTAATTACTGATTTTCATATATGTATTGGAATAAATTAATTTAAAATTAGTTTCTTCAAAACTTAGTGTTCCAACGTTGAATCCAAGTTTCGCGTTCAAAAGAAATCTGACCTGTCTACCTGTGAGAAGATCTAATGTCGCTTATGTTTATATATTCTCTGGAACACTCGCACCTCGGTCCGGGTTTTTATAATGGGCGAGATAGGGAAAGATCATACTGCCTATAATATATATACTGCGGTTCAAATTGACGAGGGTTGAAAAAAGGGGCATAAAATTGATTCATTCGAAGTAAGGTGGTAACTGGTAAGGATTTATTGGCTGGAAAAGTGTTGCTGCCACCTGCAGTATATTCGTGGCTGAACCTTCTAGGGGTAGAACTTTTATTTTATTTATCAGTTCTTATACAAAGATGAAAGTGAATACAGTAAGAAGTCTTTTCTTTATAATCTTTGATTTTTTGATTAGCCTAGGTGGAGTCTGGAATCCTACAGAGAGGCTGAAGTTATATTACTTGGCACAGGAAGAGAATCCTATACGCAGCGACAGGCGGAAAGGGAATTGGGTAGGTTTAATCTTGGTGACTGGGGCCACATAGTGTGACCCTTTTGAACCCCCCAAGGAAAGTTATTTTGTCAGAGAACCCTGACGGTTATGTACACCGCCAGGGACGACAAGCAAGAATCCCACCAGGTTTCTCTAATAGAATTGGAGGTTTCCCCGATATAAGAGGGAATCGTCCTAAGACTTCAAATCCCCCTCATCCCTCCATAATAATCATCAATATGAGATTTTTACGCTTCTCGTCGTCGTGAACCTCCCCCTCGTTTTTATCCAAACAATCTTTTGCTGGCTAAATTGTCGGTTATGAGATCTATTTAACTAAAAAAAACAAGTTTTTTTTAACTGAAAGTAAGGAGCGACATTATAACTTAAAACGAACAGAAATTATTCCGTATATGAAAGGGGCTGTCCCCTCCTCAACGCCTCGCTCTTTAAGCTAAAGGTTTTATTGTTTTAAAAAATAAAGTTGTGAGACAGAGTCAAACTTTAGCGTAAAGAGTGAGGCGTTGAGGAGGGGACAGCCCCTTTCACATATGGACTAATTTCTGTTCGTTTTAAGTTTTAATGTCGCTTCTTACTTTCATTAAAAAAAACTTGTTTTTTTTAGTTAATTTCTGAACGTTTTTGAATTAATGCAGCTTTTATTTTGGGTCACCGTAAATGAATAACTAAAACGAGATTTGCATTTTAATTTTCCTTTTTTTGGCTAATTGGCTTTCTCGAAATTTTGTTCTGACGTAACTTACGAATTAACTTACGTAACGAATTTCTATATTCGTATGTTTTTAATATGCATACTAGGGAACATGCTCTCTTGTCGATACCTCACTCTTTACGCTAAAGTTCGAATTTTGTATGAATCACAAACACCTGAATGAAAAAGGCCGGTTATTTAGAACAGATGGCTCTTTTGAAAGCACTAAAAACTTTAGCGTAAACAGACAGATATTGAGTAGGGGGCGAACCCTCTCATATACGTAATAATTTCTCTTCGTTTTAAGTTTTAATGTTGCTCCTTATTTTCAGTTGAAAAAAAAACTTTTTTTTTATTTAATTTCTGATCGTTTTTTAAATAATGCTGGGAAATCTGGCGCCCCCTTCATGAAAATATTCCTTCCCCCAATAAAACATCCTCCATGGGAAGATCCTCCCCCGTAATCCCTACTCTGACCCCGATCCCCCACTAGAAAAAAAATTCTCCTGAAAACGCCAGTATACTTCCCAAAAACCAAAACTATATGTAAACAATGGGCAAAGCTTATAATTTGCAGCCCTTCCCCCGAAAACCGTGGGGGATTAAATCATCCTCAAAGACATATTAATTAGATTTCTGACTATGCTGAACAGAATGGATATCTCACAATTTTGATTGGGTGACTTCGGGAAAAAAAAGAGCGTGGGAGGGGGCCAAGTTGCCCTCCAATTTTTCGGTCACTTAAAAAGGGAACTAGAACTTCTAATTTCCGTTCAAACGAGCCCTCTCACGATATTCTAGGACCATTGGGTCGATACGATAACCCCTGGTGAAAAAACCAAAAACAAACAAACCCGCATCAGTGATCTTTCTTCTGGCAAAAAAAACAACAAAATTCCACATTTTTGTGGATAAGAGCTTGATACTTCTATAGCAGGGTTCTCTGAAGCGTTGAATCTAATGGTGGGATTTTCATTAGAGTTCTACAATTTTTAGGGGCTGTTTCCGCCTTTTTTTGAAAATAAGGCAAATTTTATTAGGCGCGTAACTTTTGATGGGTAAGAAATCTTTTCTTTATAATCTTTGATTTTTTGATTAGCCTAGGTGGAGTCTGGAATCCTACAGAGAGGCTGAAGTTATATTACTTGGCACAGGAAGAGAATCCTATACGCAGCGACAGACGGAAAGGGAATTGGGTAGGTTTAATCTTGGTGACTGGGGCCACATAGTGTGACCCTTTTGAACCCCCCAAGGAAAGTTATTTTGTCAGAGAACCCTGACGGTTATGTAAACCGCCAGGGACGACAAGCAAGAATCCCACCAGGTTTCTCTAATAGAATTGAAGGTTTCCCCGATATAAGAGGGAATCGTCCTACGACTTCAAATCCCCCTCATCCCTCCATAATAATCATCAATATGAGATTTTTACGCTTCTCGTCGTCGTGAACCCCCCCCCCTCTTTTTTATCCAAACAATCTTTTGCTGGCTAAATTGTCGGCTATGAGATCTATTTAACTAAAAAAAAACAAGTTTTTTTTAACTGAAAGTAAGGAGCGACATTAAAACTTAAAACGAACAGAAATTATTCCGTATATGAAGGGGCTGCCCCCGCCTCAACGCCTCGCTCTTTACGCTAAAGTTTTTTATTGTTTTAAAAAATAAAGTTGTGAGACAGAGTCAAACTTTAGCGTAAAGAGTGTGGCGTTGAGGAGGGGACAGCCCCTTTCACGTACGGAATAATTTCTGTTCGTTTTAAGTTTTAATGTCGCTTCTTACTTTCATTCAAAAAAACTTGTTTTTTTTAAGTTAATTTCTGAACGTTTTTGAATTAATGCAGCTTTTATTTTGGCTCACCGTAAATGAATAACTAAAACGAGATTTGCATTTTAATTTTCCTTTTTTTGGCTAATTGGCTTTCTCGAAATTTTGTTCTGACGTAACTTACGAATTAACTTACGTAACAAATTTCTATATTCGTATGTTTTTATTACGTATATTAGGGAGTTCGCTCCCTAGTCAATACCTCGCTCTTTACGCTAAAGTTTGAATTTTGTTCGAATCACAAACCCCTGAATCACAAAGGCCGGTTAATTAGAATAGATAGCTCTTTTGAAAGTACTAAAAACTTTAGCGTAAAGAGACAGATATTGAGTAGGGGGCGAACCCTCTCATATACGTAATAATTTCTCTTCGTTTTAAGTTTTAATGTTGCTCCTTATTTTCAGTTGAAAAAAAACTTTTTTTTTATTTAATTTCTGATCGTTTTTTAAATAATGCTGGGAAATCTGGCGCCCCCTTCATGGAAATGTTCCTTCTCCCAAGGAAATATCCTCCATGGAAAGATTCTCCCCCGTAACCCCTACTCCGACCCCGACCCCCCACTAGAAAAAAAAACCTCCTGAAAACACCTGTATACTTCCCAATAACCAATACTATATGTAAACAATGGGCAACGTTTATAATTTGCAGCCCTTCCCCCGAAAACCGTGGGGGATTAAATCACCCTCAAAGACATATTAATTAGGTTTCCGACTATGTTGAACAAAATGGATATCTCAAAATTTTGATTGGGTGACTTCGGGAAAAAAAAGAGCGTGGGAGGGGGCCAAGTTGCCCTCCAATTTTTTGGTCACTTAAAAAGGGCACTAGAACTTCTAATTTCCGTTCAAATGAGCCCTCTCACGATATTCTAGGACTAATGGATCGACACGATCACCCCTGAAAAAAAAAAAAAAAAACAAACAAATAAACACGCATCCGTGATCTTTCTTCTGGCAAAAAAAAAACAAAATTCCACATTTTTGTGGATAAGAGCTTGATACTTCTATAGCAGGGTTCTCTGAAGCGTTGAATCTAATGGTGGGATTTTCATTAGAGTTCTACAATTTTTAGGGGCTATTTCCGCCTTTTTTCGAAAATAAGGCAAATTGTGTCAGGCTCGTATCTTTTGATGAGTAAAACTAACCTTGATAAAACTTATTTATTGGAAATCAGTATAAAAATCTGATGTATCAAGGTATCAAAGTTCTGTTTTTTAGAGTTTCGGTTACTATTGAGCCGGGTCGCTCATTACTTACAGTTCGTTACCACGAACTGTTTGATAATCAGTTAGACTGAATCACATCGTCGCTGGCTCCATCGCCTGATGGGTCAGCCTAAAAAAAAGTGGTTGCAAGATGTTTATTAAATCATGAAAAATATTAGAAAAGAGAAAATCATCTATAAAACTAGTTTTCAGCGGTCCACATTTAAAATCCCTCTTAGAATAAACTATTATCAACACACTGACTAGTATTCACAACTGATAAAATTATCGAATCAACTTCATGAACATTTGAAAGGCACAATAAAACTCCGACTAGTACTCACAACTTATTCTTTTGATTCAGATAACTAAGCTTTGACATTCTCCTCATCGTTATAGCTTTCAATTCTTGGAGAGTTAGAACTTGCTGTCCCTTTGCACGTTTTACACGCTGCAGGGCAAGCTAAGCCGCTTTTAAAGCAGCTATGTCTCGTTGAGATATATTTCGGTTAACAAAAGCACTTCACGATTTTAAGAAGCAGACTAGGGGCTGGTGGGACGTCAGTTGTCAAGGGATACAAGAAGTAATCATTATTTTTCAACCCAATCCCTCAGCTTTAAGTTCAGAATCAGGATCTCCACTCCATACCTAAACTTGGTGAAAAACCCTATAACTATGGAATTTAGCCGCATCAGAAGTTGGTTTTAACTGTTCTGGGTGGACGAAAGTGCTAGCAGTAGTCACCTTCTTTTTAAGAACTTGCCTGAGGAGTTCATTCAGATTCCCCCGTTTTGATGATCCATATATCATGAACAGAGTGTCTTCACCAGCAACCCTTACTTCCTGCTTCGAAACTTACTTCAGCATGAAAAGTGCAGCTGATGTATGAAAATCGGCATCTGCCATTAAATTCTTCAGAGAAAAGCATTTTCCCAGACTGTGGATCGGTGAAGGAGAGTCACAGTCTAAGATAGCGTGAGTAGTGTGCTAGTACGCAACGCTACGGGTGCAAGCCCCGGAGCATGATTATACAGTGCATTTTCAACGGTACAAGACTTACCACGGACAGGTATCTAGCACTACAGTAGGGACATGACTTACCAGACAGGTTCTGTGTCAACATCCATTTGCTGGACCAATCAGAGATATCGAATACGGAGGGTACTTAATATACAGTGCAGATTCAACGGTACATGACTTACTACGGCCATGCATCAACTACCGTGCCGGGGACAAGACTTGTCAGACAGGTTTCTAAGGGTCAATACCCATAACTAAAGACCATGGTATAACGCGCTCAAAGGTTTAATGGTCTTTCTGTAAAAATACTAGTTTCGGGCAGAGGGTAAATAATCGTGGTTTTTCGTATAAATAATGTTTTTACTAAAGATACAGCCAAGCCGAACGTGTTTCTGAATCAAAACTTGTCAAACACTCTAATAACCTTTAGCTTGAAGGTATCTTGCATCTCGTTCAGAATTGATTGCATTATTAGCAGGATCTAATAATGATAAAACGTTGTATCATTTGCGTAAACTAACTCAATTTGCGAAAAAGGTATTCCATTGGCATAACTCTGCTCTGAATGATCTTAATTGGTGATTGAATAATAAGAGTGAAACAGAAATAGAGATTTATCTTAATTGGATTGTATGAAAGTGCTAAAAGGGTTAAACTGCTTACCAGTTAAGGCAAGTCCGAGGGTGGGGAGGGGGAGGTGGTAACTCTTACGCAACTTAACATAAATTTGGGATAACATCAATGGTATCAATATATGGAAATAATTACTGCTGACAAGGTGATCATAGAATTTGACTGAGCTTTACTTCTTGACAGTGTTCTGTATAATACACAAGTACCCTTTGAACAGTGTTGCCAATATAAAATATGCTTTAGTATTGGGATATGCTAAAAAGCTGAAAGTAATAGAGTCGAAGTCGCAAATATGACCTTGTGAGTTGACCTAGCTTTACTTCTTGGCTGTGTTCTGTGTAATACACAAGTATAATTTGAGTAGTGTTATCAATATAAAAGTGGTCTTAGTATTAGAGTATGCTAGAAACTTGATACTAATAAAGATTAAGATGTCAAGAAAATAATTTTAATAAAGAAATTCAGAACAATTCTTTGAAATCCTTAGAGAGCAATTAGTGAGATGATTATAGGTTTGACCCATCAATGACCGCAACCACCAATTACCCTAACCACTGAGGACCTCAACCTTTAAGGATCCCCTATCCCCAACCCCCAAGGGGCCCCTCCCTCCAACTCCCCCCTTTTTTTCTATTTTTTTGGAAGTTTTTTTTTGAACTTTTTTTAATTGTTTTTAACATGGTATTTTTTTCAAATTTTTTTTGTATGTCTTAGAATGACATAAAACAAACTTAAAACATAGAAAATTTACATGTAATATTTTCCAAATTCAAACTGAGAATGATATAGAAATGTCAGTCGTGACTTTTACTATTAGAAAAATAATGATTGTAGTGGCACTTTTTTTTATAGAGTTAATTTTTGACATAGAAATTATTCAATTTTTTTTTACATGTCTTAAAATGACACGAAATATGCCTTCGACTATACCAATCGTACTCTATGCTTGCTCATAGACACGACGCAGCTTTCCCACTGGTACTCTATGGCAGGTTATCGACACTACCTAGTTTATTGCATATATTAAATCAGTAATTTTTACCCAGTGGAAGGATAAACAGATAAGTCATATCTTTAAAAAAGTGAAGATGAATCATTTTAAGAAAGTGTGTTCACATGATAGTGTTAGTGTAGCATTGAATGCTGACAAGGAGAAGTATTTGAACTATGAAACAAGTAATAGTGATAGCACTATCTGAAACGTATGCGTGCATTGTTATAACAGTAAGGAATAAAATTCCTTTGGAGTACCAAAAAAATTCAACTCTTATATTGGTGGATATGCGAGATTGAGATCTCCGGAGATGATTGCACTCAAAGAGAATGCCAACATAAAAATAATCGTTGATGATAGAGGACAACTCCTTACTACGGTTTCTGGTAACACATTACCTACTGGTTCATCCTATCGTCAGCTTTCAGGTAATAGCATTCAACGGAAGGTCAAAAGAAGACAGGCTTACTCTTCAAATAATATCATAAACCATATCTTGTCGACGTGCCGGAACTGTTACCTCTGTAAAAAACTGTGTTAACAGACAGTGAAATTTACGGAAAAATAAAAAGGGAATTGGTAGAAAATGTAACTAAGGAATATAAAGATGAATCAATGAAAAAGAAAGTGCCAGCATACGTTACTACTATTGGTCAAACAGTCAATGAACCAAATAATATCAAAGACGAAACGCATATTGAACCTGTCGGTGACACGCCTGTAAAAAGTGTGTATGACTCAAAATGGATTAATGATTATTCTACTAATTACGAACTAAGAGAAGACAATAGATACAATATCAAGAGAGAACGCGGTGAACTATTTTATGGAATAGATTCAAAATGTCCAAAGTTGTTCATTGATATTCATAATGTATAATAATATATTTTTTGGATTAATATTATACATGCCATTATTTCATTAAAAATATATTATGCATTACATTGTTATGTGTTCATTATTTTTAGAGTATGCTACCATATCAGATGTTTAGAATGTCTATTAAAATATCGGAGACGTAAGACAAAAATTTGCATACATCATATGTCGGATAGATAGGTTAAAATAGAGAAAATCTATGTATCAGAATGAATAAATTTTTTATCAACATCTTTTAACGGATACGTCAGGATAAAATTGACAAAATCTAAGTATCAGAGCAAATAGTTTCTTTATCAACAACCTTAGCCGGATATGTTGGTAAACATTATCAAAACCTAAGTGTCAGAGTGATGAAACTCTATATAAACATCTATTGTCAGATACATGGGATAATATTGACAAAATCTAAGTAGCAGAGTGAATGAATTTTTTGTATAAGTATCTTTGTCGGATACATCGGATAAAATTGACAAAATCTAAGTATCAGATTGAATAAATTCTCTATCAACATCCTTTGTCGGATACGTTGGAAAACATTGTCCAAATCTATGTATTAGAGTAAATACATTCTTTATCAACTACCTTTTTATCTAACACATAAGATAACATTCACACAATCAAAGTATCAGAGTGAATAAATTCTTTATCGTAGACTTTTGTCAGACATGCTTGATAAAATTGAGAAAAATCTAAGTATCAGAGTGAATAAATTCTTTATCAATGTCTTTTGACAGATATGTTTGATAACACTTACCAAATCTAAGTATCATAGCGAATAAATTCGTTATCAACTCTTTTGTCGGATACATCAGATAACATTAACGAAATCTAAGTATCAGAGTGAATAAATTCTTTATCATCGTCTTTTGTCAGATATGCCTTATAAAATTGAGAAGATCTAAGTATCAGTGGGAATAAATTCTGTATCAATGTCTTTTGACAAATACTTTTGATAACACTGATAAAATTTAGTATCAGAGTGAACAAATTCTTTATTAAAATTCTTTATCGATATCATTTGTCGGATATGTCGGATAACATTTATAAAATCTATGTATTAGAATGGATAAATTCTTTATAAACATCTTTTGTCGGATATGTCGGGATAAAATTGATAAAATCTAAGTATCAGAGCGAATAGATTCTTTATCAACATCCTTTGCCGGATATGTCAGTTAACATTATCAAATCCTAAGTGTCATAGTGATTAAATTCTGTATCAACATCTATTGTCAGATACATGGGATAACATTGACAAGATATAAATATCAGAGTGAATAAATTTTTTCTATTAGCATCTTTGTTAGATACATCGGATAAAATTGACAAAATCTAAGTATCAGATTGAATAAATTCTTTATCAATATCTTTTATTGGATGCGTTGGATAACAATTATTAAAATTTAAGTATCAGAAGGATTGAATTCATTGTCAACTTCCTCTGTCTATTACATCAGATAACATTCAGAAAATCTAACTATCAGAGTGAAAAAATTCTTTATCATCGCCTTTTGTCAGATATGCTTGATAAGATTGAGAAAATATAAGCATCAGAGTGAATAAATTTTTTCTATCAACATCTTTTACAGATACATCGGATAAAATTGACTAAATCTAAGTATCAGATCGAATAAATTCTTTATCAACATTTATTGTCAGATACATGGGATAACATGGACAAAATCTAAGTATCAAATTGAATAAATTCTTTATCAACATCTTTTGACGGATACGTTGGATAACATTACCAAAATCTAAGTATCAGAGTGAATGAATTCTTTATCAAATTCTTGTGTCTGTTACATCAGACAACATTCACGAAATCAAAGTATCAGAAAGAATAAATTCTTTATCATCGTCTTTTGTCAGATATACTTGATAAAATTGAGAAAATTTAAGCATCAGAGTGAATAAATTACTTATCAATATCATTTGCCAGATACGTTTGATAGTATCAGAGTGAATAAATTCTTTATCATCGCCCTGTGTCAGATATGAATGATAAAATTGAGAAAATCTAAGCATCAGAATGAGTAAATTTTTTATCAATGTCTTTTGACAGATATGTTTGATAACACTGACCAAATTTAAGTATCACAGTGAATAAATTCCTTATCAACTTCTTTTGTCGGATGCATCAGATAACATTCACAAAATCTAAGAGTCAGAGTGAATAAATTCTTTATCATCGTCTTTTGTCAAATATGATTGATAAAATTGAGAAAATCTAAGTATCAGGGTGAATGATTTTTTATCAATGTCATTCGACAGATAAATTTGATAACCTTAACAAAATTTAAGTATCAAAGTGAACAAACTGTTTATTACCATTCTTTATCGATATCATTTGTTGGATATGTCAGATAACATTGACAAAATCTATGTATTAGAATGAATAAATTCTTTATCATCATCCTTTATCGGATACGTCGGATAAAATTGTAGAAATTCCAAGCACCATAGTGAATAAATTCTTTATCAGCTTCATTGGCTGGATACATCGGTTAACATTATCAAAGTCTAAGTATCAGAGTGATTAAATTCTATATCAACATCTATTCTCGGATACATTGGATAGCATCGACATATTCTAAGTACTAGAGTGAATAAATGTTTTCTATCAGCATTTCTGTCGGTTACATCTGATAAAATTGACAAAATCTAAGTATCAGATATAATAAATTCCTTATTAACATCTTTTGTCGGATACGTCGGATAATATTGTCAAAATCTAAAAATCAGAGTGAATAAATTCTCTTATTAACTTTATTTGTCGGTTACATCAGATAACATTCACAAAATTAAAGTATAAATTCTTTATCAGCATCATTTGCTGGATACATCACTTAATTTTGCCAAAATCTCAGTTTCAGAGTGATTAAATTTTATATCAATGTTTTTTCTTGGATACATATGATAACATTGCAAAATCTAAGCATTAGAGTGAATAAATGTTTTCTACCAAGATCTCAAGCAGTTACATCGGATAAAATTAACAAAATCGAATTATCATACGGAAGAAATTCTTAATCAACATCTTTTGTCGGATACGTTAGATAACATTGTCAAAATCTAAGTATCAGAGTGAATACATTCTTTTATCAACTTCCTTTGTCGGTCACATCAGATAACATTCACAGAATCTAAGTATCAGAGTGAATAAATTCTTTATCATCGTCTTTTTTCAGATACGCCTAATAAAATTGAGAAAATCTAAGCATCAGAGTGCATTAATTTAATATCAATGTCCTTTGTCGGATACGTTTGATATCATTGACAAAATATAAGTATCAGAGTGAATACATTCTTTACTAACATGATTTGTCGGATACGTCGGATAAAATTGACAAATTCTAAGTATCAGAGTGAATAAATTCCTTATCAACATCCTTTCTCGGATGCATAGTATAGAATTGAAAAAATCTAAGTATCAGATTGAATAATTTTTATCATTATTTTTTTGTCAGATGCATCGGAAAAATTGATAAAATCTATGCATCAGATAGAATAAATTCTTTATCGACGTCCTTTGTTGGATACATTGGATAACATTGACAAAATCTAAGTGTCAGAGTTTAACAAAGTGATTAAATTCTTTATCAACATCTATTAACGGATACTTAGGATAACATTTAGAAAATCTAAGTATCAGGGACAATTTTTTTTTATAAATATCTTTGTCAGATACAACGTATAAAATTTACAAAATCTAAGTATCAGAATGAATAAATGCTTTATCAACATCTTTTGTCGAATAGGTCGGATAAAATTAACGAAGTCTAAGTATCAGAGCGAATAAATTTTTTATCAACATCCTATGCCAGATAAATCGGTTATCCGGATAAATTTGACAAAATCTGAGCATCAGACTGAATAAATTCTATATCGGCATCCTTTGTCAGATATGTCAGATAAAATAGTCAAAATCTAAGTATCAGAGTGAATAAAGTCTTTATCAACTTCTTTTGTTGGATACATCGGATAACATTCACAAAATCTAAGTATCAGAGCAAATAAATTCATTATCATCGTCATTTGTCTGAACACACTTAATAAAATTGAGAAAATCCAAGGATCAGAGTGAATACATTCGTTATCAATGTCTTTTGACAGATACGTTTAATAACATTGACAAAATATATGTATCAGAGTGAATAAATTCTTTATTAACATTTTTGTTCTTTATTAATAGAGAGATTAACCCAACTTTTTGCATGTCTCTCTCAGTATGACTGTTTCTGAGCGGGTCTGCTGCCATCTATAACCAGTCTAAACTAAATTAAACGTAACGATGCATAAAGGCAAAATTAATAAAACTTAGATTTTATGAATGTTATCTGATGTATTCGATAAAGACGTTGATAACAAATTTATTCACTCTGATACTTAGAGTTTGTCAATTTTATCCGATGTATCTGACATAAGATGTTGATAAAAAATTTATTCATTCTGACACTTAGATTTTGTCAATTTTATCCTATGTATCCAAGAAAAGGATGCTGATATAGAATTTGATCATTCTAATACTTAGATTTTGATAATGTTATCCGACGTATTCACCACAGGATGTTGATAAAGAATTTTTTCACTCTGTTACTTGGATTTTGTCAATTTTATCCGTCATATCCGACAAAAGATGGTGATAAAGAATTTATTCATTCTAATACATAGATTTTGTCAATGTTATCCGACGTACCCGACAAATGATTTCGGTTATTCACTCATAGTGGTTATTCACACTGATACTTAGATTTTGTCAATGTTATTAAACGTATCTGTCAAAAGACATTGATAACGCATTTATTCACTCTGCTAGTTGGATTGTCTCAATTTTATCAAGTGTATCTGACAAATAACGTTGATAATGAATCTATTTGCTCATAAACTTAGATTTTGTGAATATTATCCAATGTATCTAACAAAAGAAGTTGATAAGGAATTTATTCACTCTGATACTTAGATTTAAACAATGTTATCCGACATATCTGACAAAAGATGCTGATAAAAATTTTATTCAATCTGATACTTAGAGTTTGTTAATTTTATCCTACATTTCCAGCAAAGGATGTTGATAAAGAATCTATACGCTCTGATACTTACATTTTATCAATTTTATCCCGACCTATCCGACAAAAGATGCTGATAAAGAATTTATTCATTCTAATAAATATATTTTGTCAATGTTTTCTGACGTATCCGACAATTGATATCGATAAAGAATGTTAAAAAAGAATTTATTCACCCTGATACTTAAATTTTATCAGTGTTATCAAAAGTATCTGTCAAAAGACATTGATACCGAATTTATTCACTATGATACTTAGATTTTCTTAATTTTATCAGGCATATCTGAAAAAGGACGATGATAAAGAATTTATTCACTTTGATACTTAGATTTCGTGAATGTTATCTGATGTATCCGACAAAAAGAAGTTGATAAAGAATTTATTCACTATGATACTTAGATTTGGTCAGTGTTATCCAACGTATCTGTCAAGAGACATTGATAAAGAATTTATTCGCCCTGATACTTAGATTTTCTTAATTTTATCAAGCTTGTCCGACAAAAGTCGTTGATAAAGAATTAATTCAATCTGATACTTAGATTTATTCAATTTTATCCAATGTATCTGACAAAGATGTTGATAGAAAAAATTTATTCACTCTGATACTTAGATTTTGTCAATGTTATCCCAAGTATCTGACAATAGATGTTGATACAGAGTTTGATCACTCTGACACTTAGGTTTTGATAATATTCACTAGCATATCTGGCAAAGAGTGTTAATAAAGAATCTATTCGCTCTGATACTTAAATTTTATCAATTTTATCCTGACCTATACGAGAAAAGATGTTGATAAAGAATTTATTCATTATGATACTTATATTTTCTCTATGTTAAACTATCAATCCAACATATGAGATGTATGCAAATTCCTTTTCTTACATCTCCGATGTTTTAATTGTCATTCTAAACGTTTGATATGCTAGCATACTCTAAAAATAATGAACACATAACAATGTAATGCATAATATACTTTTAATGAAATAATGACATGTAGAATATTAGTACAAAAAATATATTGTTATACATTATCAATACCAATGAAGAACGGTGAAGATTTTGAATCTGTTCCATAAAATAGTTCACCATTTTTTCTCTTGATACTGTAGCTATTGTCTTATCTTGGTTCGTAATCAGTAGAATAATCATTATTCCATTTTGAGTCATACACAATTTTACTGGTGTGTCACCGACAGTTTCAATACGCGTTTCGTCTTTTGTATTATTTGGATCATTGACTGTTTGATCAATGATGGTAGTAACGTTTGCTGGCACTTTGTTTTTCATCGATTCAACTTTATATTCCATAGTGATATTTTCTACCAATGCCCTTTTTATTTTTCCTTTAATTTCACTGTCTATTACCACATTATTTTTACACTGGTAACAGTTCTGGCACGTAGACAAGATATGGTTTATAATATTAGCAGAAGAGTACGCCTGTCGTCTTTTCACCTTCCTTTGAATGCTAATGCCCGAAAGCTGACGAAAGGATGTATCAGTAGGTAATGTGTTACCAGCAACAGTAGCAAGGAGTTATCCTCTATCATCAACGATTATTTTTATGTTGGCATTCTCTTTGAGTTCAATCATCTCCGGAAATTTCAATCTCGCATATCCACCAACATAAGAGTTGAATTTTTTTGGTACTCCAAAGGAATTTAATTCCTTACTGTCAGGACAATGCACGCATACGTTTCAGATAGTGCTACCACTTGTATTTGTTTCATAGTTCAAATACTTCTCCTTGTCAGCATTCAATGCTACAATAACACTATCATGTGAACACACTTTCTTAAAATGCTTCATCTTCACTTTTTTAAAGATATGACTTATGTGTTTATCCTTCCACTGGGTAGAAATTACTGATTTAATCCATGCAATAAACTAGGTAGTGTCGATAACCTGCCATAGAGTACCAGTGGAAAAGCCGCGTCGTGTCTATGAGCAAACATAGAGTGCGATTGGTACAGCCGCAAGCATATTTCATGCCATTTTCAGATACGTAAAAAAAAGTTGAATAATTTGTAAGTCCAAAAAAATCACTCTATAAAAAAGTGCTACAACAATCTTTATTTTTCTGCTAGTACAAGTCACGACTAACATTTCTATATCATTCTCATTTTGAATTTGGAAAACATTAAATTTGAATTTTTTATGTTTTAAGTATGTTTATGTCATTCTAAGACATGTAAAAAAAATTTGAAAAAAGTCTATGTTAAAAAATAGTTAAAACAAACTTAAACAAAATATAAAAATGGGAGGGGGCCAAAAAGTTCGAGGAAGGGCGCCCCTTGGAGGTTGGAGATAGGGGACCCTTGGAGGTTGAGGTCTTTGGTGGTTAGGGTCATTGATGGTTGCGGTCCTTGATGGTTCAAACCCATAATCATCTCACTAGTTGATTTCTAAGGATTTCTAAGGATTGTTCTGAATTTCTTTATTAAAATTCTTTTCTTTGCATATACATCTCTAATAGTCTCAAATTTTTAGCATACTCCATTGCTAATGCAACTTTTATATTGATAACACTACTCAAATGGTACTTGTGTATTATACAGAACACAACCAAGAAGTAAAGCTGGGTCAACTCTCAAGGTCATATTGGCGCCTACGACTCTATTACTTTCAACTTTTTAGCATATCCCAATGCTAAAGCATATTTTATATTGACAACCCTGCTCAAATGGTTTTTATGTATTATACAGAAAACAGCAAAGAAGTAAAGCTAAGTTATGTCCTATGCTCACCTTGTCAGCAGTAATTTTTTCCATAGATTGATACCATTGATTTTATTCCAAATTTATGTTAAGTTGCGCAAGAGTTACCACCCCCTCCCTCGGACGTACCTTAACTGGTAAGAAGTTTAACCCTTTTAGCGCTTTCATACAATCCAATTAAAATAAACCTCGAGCTCTGTTTCACCCCTATTATTCAATCACCAATTAAGATGATTCAGAGCAGAGTTATGCCAATGAAATACCTTTTTCGAAAATTAAGTTAGTTTACGCAAATGATATAACCTTTTATCATTATTAAATACCGCTAATAATGCAATCAATTCTGGACGAGATGCAAGATACCTTCGGGCTAGAGGTTATTAGAGTGTTTGACAAGTTATACGAAAAAACACGATTATTTACCCTCCGGCCGAAACTAGTATTTTTACAGAAAGACCATTAAACCTGTGAGCACGTTATGCCATGGTCTTTAGTTATGGGTATTGACCCATAGAAACCGGTCTGACCAGTCTTGTCTCTGGTGCGGTAATTGATGCATGGCCTTGGTAAGTCATGTACCGTTGAAACTGCACTGTATATTAAGTACCCTCTGTATTCAATGTCTCTGATTGGTCCAGGAAATGGGTGTTGACACAAAAACCTGTCTGGTAAGTCATGTCCCTTCTGTAGTACTAGATACATGTTCATGGTAAGTCATGCACCGTTGATAATGCACTGTATATTCATGCTCCAGGCCTTGTACCCGTTGCGTTGCGTACTAGCACACTACTAGCGTGAGAAAAAAGAATCAGATTGTATGTATCTTGGCCCAGCTTTCCTTTCAATTTGTGAATATCCCTTATTTGGGGAACTTTGTTCGACTTTGGCTCAGGTGCAAGGAATAATTTCCTGCTAGATAAGTCACCATGATAAAATAATACAACCGAAATATCAGTATAATCTCCAATGACGGCAGTGTCGTAACACCGGCAAGAATCAACAGCAGCTTGCACAATTGGAAGGTCCGCATCACCTGGTGCCTGGACTAAGACGAAGCTCTTTTATCGGAGATAAACAGTCAACGCACATATAAACATGGCCTTGTTTTTAATGCAGGACAAGAACTCATCCTTTTTTACCTTCAGCTGCATATCTGCTGTGAAGAAGATCTCAGGGCTAACTATACGACTCTCTTCGACTCGGCCATTTCCTTTATGTTAGCTCTGTCATCGTAGCCATCGAACACAATAGTCGCAGATGGATACTTTTGGGTCATATTAGCAGCATAATGGTCAAGGATTTTGGAGTATCGTTTGTTTTTGGCCCATGGAATTCTGTGCAAAAGAGCTCCACCGTCGATGATATATCGAATGCCTTTGGGAATAGGAGTAGAGTGCTCCTCAGGTTTGCAAGCCTGTACTATAGCCTTGTCAAACTCTAGTTTGTTCGGAGACCGGAGCATTCAAGAACCGTCAAAAAGTGATGCCGGTTAGGAGCACAGTTCACGTTGAAAGTACTCAGATTCCGTGAGATTGAATCTCTTTGCTAGCGTGATGGACCAACGCCCCCCCCCCCCAAATAAAAATGCTGGAGATTCCCCCCAGCCTTTACCTTTTTGCCATCTCCATTTACGGTAAACTGGTTGCATCCAGCATGACAAGCTGAGAAGAAGTTCATTTGGCCATCCTCAGAACACACAGGGGTATACCTTGTACCTACACATTCACAGTGTGAATTGCACTCTGTTGTCGTATTGATTCTGAAAAAAATAGTATTCTTTCATTATATTGATTCTGAAAGAATCTATATAATAATATATTAGATTCTAAGAGAACTAGTAAAATAGTTACAGTAAGTCAATAATATAACTTTTGTGTCTGAAGATATATAGTTGTTATAACATGTAATAACAAGTAAGCAATAACATTCTTATATTATATTGATTATAAAAAAAATTATTCAAACAATATATTAGATTCTAAAACCAAACTAGCAAACTATAGAAAAAAACTATGCAAAATTATGGCAAACTGAAAGATTTAAAACCAGACTGGCCAACTATAAAATTAAAATAGAAATTTAAATTCTAAAACCAAAATTGGAGCAGTGAAATTTGCATAAATATACGAATATAGAAGTTAGTTACGTAAGTTAATTTGTAAATTACGTCATAACCAAATTTAGAGACATCCATTTAGCAAAAGGAAAGTAAAATTTTTATGCAAATTTTGTTTACTTATTCAATGACGGTGAGCCAAAATAAAAGCTGCATTAACTAAAAAACGATCAGAAATTAAATAAAAAAAACAAGTTTTTTAAACTGAAAGTAAGGAGCGACATTAAAACATAAAACGAACAGAAATTACTCCGCATATGAAAGGGGCTGTCCCCTCCTCAACGCCTCGCTCTTTACGCTAAATTTTTTTTCTGTTTTAAAAATAAAGTTGTGAGACAGAGTCAAACTTTAGCGTAAAGAGCGAGGCGTTGAGGAGGGGGCAGCCCCTTTCATATACGGAATAATTTCGGTTCGTTTTAAGTTTTAATGTCGCTCCTTACTTTCAGTTTAAAAAACTTGTTTTTTTTATTTAATAAAATACTGAAATCAGCGGTATCAAACGTTATTTTAAAATCTGTAAAAACCCTAATACATCACACCTTTTTCTAAAGCTAAATAAACATTTTCTAAAAGATACTCTACAGCATGCGAAGTCGAATGGCCCTTTCGGAATTCGAACTGGCAATCATACAATGCATGCAGGCTCGTGAGGTGATCATAAAGTTTTCCTTGGATAACTTTTCCATAGACTTTCGAAAACACTGGCAAAATAGAAATAGGCTTCCCGTTTGATATACCCATTTGAGTGCCCCCTTTGTAGAGATGGAGAACCTTTGCTGTTTTCAATATTTTAGGAAAAACTTCCCTCTCCACTGATAAATTTATTAGGTGCACTAGCACAGGAAGAATGTACACCAGAATTGATCGAATAGTCTTCAGATTAACACCGTCAAACCCAGCACTGTTTGATCCAATCGAGCTGATAATCTTTGTTAATTCACCCTAATCACAGGGACACAATTCTAGTTCCATTCCCACCCCCCTCTCACCAGCAAATGACTTACTGTTCACAAGAGTTTGGGAATTTCTAGTTTTCGTCTGTACCTTCATTCCAAATCTTTGTTCCAAATCGTTCCAAATATTCCGAATCTGTTTAAAATGAGCATTATCTTCCCCCTTTGAAGATGTCACATAATCTCGAGACGCACTGTACCGCTGTTCAAATAAGTTAACTTGCTCTTTATCAGCCCATGGTTTTCTCGGCCTATTTGGTCTCTGTCTGAGTGTCTTCGGCGTACAAGTTTTATCATATGCAGTAGTTATGATGCTACTAAATTGCGCAGAAGCTTTACACGGGTCTTCCTGGTTCAATACGAATTCAAAAGATGTTGCACTTATTTCTTCTGTAAACATCCGATCATTTTCAGGCTTAATCTCTTGAATAATTTTATTTTGCTTTTTCTGGCGTGAAACTTGTAAATCTAAACTAAATACCACTGGGAAATGATCAGATGTCGAATTCACTAAAATATTAGAAAATACCTTTCGGATATACTTTGAAGAGACAAACACATTGTCAATCAGGGTAGCAGAGTGATCCTTAACCCTAGTAGGTATTGTTGCTGTGGGAAAATGATCATTAAAAACCATAAAATTCAAAAAACCTAAGTTAAAACCACCTGTAGATAAAAAATCAAAATTTAAATCACCCATGCTTAAAAAATATTGATGTGACCTCTGAACAATCATTAGAACACTGTGGAAGCCTTCTGTGAAATCCTCATACGACGCACTTGGAGGTTTATAAAGTACTGACAGAATAATTTTCCTCGCGCCAAGCCTCATACCAATCTCAATTTCAATAGAAAATGTTTCTATCTTACCTTCTCTCCACACATCAAGCTCCTCCATTGGCTTTCATTTAAGTGAATCACTTACTATCAAACCATTCATTGAAGCACTACTCCTCGCGGTAAGCTAATAACCCGGAAATCTAAAAGACGAGAGAGGACTATCCTGACTCAAAAAGATTTTATAAAAGGGCCATAACATGGAGATTCCGACAATTCGAAAGGAAATCAAATATCTCATCATACGAAGAAGTAAGGTGGCAGATCTACGAACACGCATTTAAACCAGCATTTTGCATAGTTCCAAGATACAATAAATCCCAATATTTACTAAACTGCAAAGGTCTATAACTCACAGTAGACTATTCATTCGCCAAATTCTAAAGAAAATAACTATCAATATCAAACGGGAAACTTTACAACCGGCTCAACCTCGATGTGGTACCAATTGGTACATCACACATATTTATATCTAATAAACGCTTGCATAGGTCTCACTGTAAAAAAAAAAAGTGCAGCTGAGCTCAAGGATCAGATAAATAAGTATAAGAATAATAAATGAAAAAAGAACAAAACAATAATAGATAATAAACCAAAACAACAAAATAAGCACAAGCAACTAAAAGCAATCAACCAGTGACCGAATCCTGCAAGCAATGGTCTCTGCGTGGAGTTTTGTTAGAAATAGCCCACAATCAGACCAGACACTTCGCACTCTAAAACCGTCCCTTGCCGTATTCAGAATGTCATGACGGATTTACGTTAGGGCTTCAGACACGAAAATGCTCGACTTGGCCAGTTTAGTTTTGCTGTTGAAAACTTTCCTTGCCATTTCGCTGTTTCTTAATTTCACAATCACCGGTGTAATATCTCTTTGGCCTTGTGTGGTGGAATTATTTAAACCAGAGTTCCCCAATCTTTTTTTCTCATAGACCACTTTAAAAATTTTACTGGTTCCGGTGGACCCCCTTCAGCTAGATTTCTACCGTATTTCCAAAACTCGACAAAAATGTGAAGATCAGATCTGTCTATGGAAATTTGCTTTTTGGCTCCAACCACGAATTAACAGTTTTCGAGAAAAAAAAAAGAGAAAACTGATTGGTGGATTAATAAACTGATTATGCAGTGAGTGGTTGTCAAAATTTAAGATTAACCAATCAAAAAATTGTGTCTCTTCAACTTAATTTTTTGGGCATCTACTCACAGCCTAAGGAACCAATAAATTCTCACTTATTTTTTTTTTTAGAAATAATTGGAATGAAAAAATAATAAGAAATACACTGTCTTGTGTTTTATTTATTCAAATATGTAATTATTACACTTTTAATTAATAATGTAAAGTAAGTTTTACATTTCCACAATAACCATCACAAAATCGTCATATCTTAGTGGGAAGGATGTGCTTGATGAATTGACAGCAAATTATCAATATTAGGGTTCAATTTGGTGAGGAATAACCGCAGATCTTAGGTTATTCAATATCAGAGCTCATTGCATCAATCACGTCTTTGTAATGTGTTGTTGCTCAAAGGATATCTTTTGAGTATGTCGAATGGAGATTTGTGCAGAACAGTTTTCAAAACCTCTTCAACAGCGGGTAAAATTAACTGTTATTTAATGGTGTGCGGTTTTCCAGATTTTACTGGAAACCGCACACCTCACCTCAACTCCCCGAAAATAACCCTAACCCTAACCGCACCTAACCTCTCCTACCCTACAATAATGAGATATTGTAAGATGTTCGCAAGCCATCATCGTTTCTTTCAGACGTTGAAGCAAATATACTGTGCCCAGTGGATCTCTTTTCATATTTTTCCTTCAATTTTTGAAAATCTTCATCTATTTTATCAGGATGACACCTTCTTAGATGATTTTCGAGCTTCGATGGTTTCATAGATCATTGCTCAAAACTTTGATGCATAAAAGGCATACGAGCAACTGCCTGTCTGCTTTTGATGGTAGAAAACCCAATTTTAAATAATCAACACTGTATTGTCGACATTTCTTCTTGGATTCAGCCATGTTTCGTATTATTACCTACCATTAAAAATTAACACCTACCTATACATTAAAACATTAAAAACTTGACAGGATATGGCTATTTGAACAGAAAAGGAGCAATGAAATTAAAAAATTAATTATTGCAATGAAATAAACAAAGAACCGTCAGCAAACTTATTCTTTATCTTAAAAGCAATAAATCGCTAAGATCAATAATAGAGTTTAATGAAAACGACTGAGACGATTTCATTTTTTATTTTCTTACGTGTAAAATAAATTGTTAAATAATAAGTTAAAAGTATGAAGTTATAGCATGTGATTACTTACTTGGCAGGTGATTACTTACTGTGATTACAGGCAGGTGATTACTTATTTTTTCCGACACTGACAAACACAAACATCGATTCACATTGCTTATCTTTTCAAAAATTCGGAAAAAATTAAACACATTTATCCTTAGCATTTGTATTTATTTGTATTTAGCATTGTATTTAGCATTTGTATTTGTGAAGAATCAAACAAGTTCATGCAAGATTGCAAGCGCATTCACCGCAAGTCGTATTTCGTCCCTTTTTACGTCTAAACAAGCATTGCGGAAGGCAGGGACGGCAGCGGCGATGCTTTGCACGTCTTGTCATGTTGTAGTGAATATAAAACATGCAAGCTCTTACAAGTAACAGTCGGTGAGCTTCTTACAATAGTATCTGCCTATATTAATAGTTGAAGTCAAGCCAACATTTTAGTGCTTCACTATCGTAACCGGATAAAATTTTGTGGACCACCTTTTACTAATTTTAAAACCCCATTTTTTGTCACACCAACGTAGACCCTCGTCAAGCTTCTCGTGCACCCCTGGGGGTCCACCTGGACCACTTTGGGAATCACTGATAAATACTCTGAATGTTATTTTGCAAGAAACTGGTGACTCCCATTTTCTGTGTTATGATATTCGTTGTTGTTGCTTTCAAATCTTTATCCAGTAACTGCTTCACACCGTTTAAAACTTACTTACTTACTTAAGTCCCATCCGTCCTTGAAGGTCGTCTTGGGGCCTCTTTCTTCGTAACGGCGTGGATGTGCCTTCTGTATGCTTCACGGTCTTTTGCTAGGCGACGAAGGTCCGAGAGGCGGTGAGGTACAAAGTTTTCCTTCCACCTGTTTGGGTGACGACCACGAGGACGAGAACCGTGACTTTGGCCTTCGAAGGTGATTTTTGGGAGACGGGACCGACTCATCCGTTGTACGTGACCGAGCCATCGAAGTTGCTGGAGCTGGATCTTCATGAGAATTGTTTGTTGTGCTTTAAGGCGCTCGAGAAGTTCGAAATTTGAGATTCTATCAAGGTAAGTGATCCCGCCGATGCGGCGGAGGCACTTACTTTCAAATGCTGCAAGTCGACGGTTGTCATTTACCTTCAGTGTCCATGTTTCACATGAGTAGATTGCGAGGGGGATGATCAGGGTATCAAAAAGTCGTGTCTTAAGCCGCAGAGACAAATCCTTGCTTCGCCATATGGGCATAAGGGCCTTGAAACTGGAACTCGCGAGGGCGAGACGTCTTTTGATGTCTTTTGATGGACTGTTGTCGCTGGTAATCAGACTACCGAGGTAAGGGAACTCGTCAACCCACTGGATACTCTCTCCATTAATTTTCAGGTCTGGCTTAACTGTATCCTTTGGCTTTCGTGAGCAGCACATAGCCTTTGTTTTTGATACATTTATGATCATTCCAAAAGAACTAGTGGCTTCGAAGACGTCGTTAAGAACGGCTTGTAGATCCTCGGGTGTTTCAGCCATTTTGTTGATATCGTCGGCGTAGGCTAGCTTATCTATCTGAACACCCCCTATATGTGCACCACAAGTTGTCTCCACCAGGGATAAGACTGCTGTGAGGAAAAGGTTGAACAGCTCTGGAGACAAAAGGCATTCTTGAAGGACACCTGCGGAAGTCTGGAAACTGTCAGTGAGACCTTCACTAGTCATCACACGACTCCCAAATTTTGAGTACATATCCTTGATAAGATCTACTAGGTTTCGTGGGATTCCGTAATGGAGAAGGATATGCCATAGGCCATTTCTCCAAATAAGGTCAAATGCTTGCCTAAAGTCGATGAAGAGCTGATACAGGCCGCGACCGAATTCCAGATATTCCTCTAAAATTTGGCGAACAGTGAAAATTTGATCAACGGTCGATCTCCCAGGGCGAAAACCAGCTTGGTATTCTTGGATGACTAAGGATGACACGGCTCTGATCCGTTGGAGTATAATTCGGGTGAAGATCTTGGCAGTTTGACTTGTTAGGCTAATAGGACGGTAATTATCACATACTGCCTTTGACCCCTTCTTGTGTAGTGGAACAATTGTGGCTTCGCACCAAGAAGTTGGGAAATGACTCTTTTGCCAGGCACCGGATACAATCTTGTGGAAAAGATCTATAAGTGGGTCACACCGGACTTTCAGCAGTTCTGCCTGTATCCCGTCCGGGCCAGGGGCCTTGTTAGTCTTCAGCGCTTGAATGGCATCTTCGACCTCAGAACGGAGAGGAGGTGGGCTGGGATCTGAGACAGTAACGGGCAAGAGGTCCAGGACAGCAGAGTTTGGAAAGATATCAGGATTAAGCTTTTCTTTGAAATGCTCCATCCATCTCGATCGGATACCTTCTGTGCTTTGTATCTGAGAGCCATTTTTATCTAGCAGTGTACAAGAACTGAGGCTTTTCTTGCTTGTTAGCTCACGAACTCTCTTATTCATGAAGTATGAATCGCCTCTCTTAAAATCAGCCTCACACTGTTCACATTTGTCTTTAATGTAGGTGCGATGGGCTCTACGGGTGGCTTTTTCTACAGCACGCTTCAACTGCTTATATCTGTCCCTGCTCTCTCTGTCTGACCTGTTATTGTGTTTTCGTTTCTCAGTACATAATAAATGATTTTATTTGTTATCCAAGGCATTTTATTACCCTTTTTGGTTCCTAGGGCTGACATCGCTACTTTGCTGATGATCTTAGAGGAGTCTGTGACAAGTTTATCGATATCCTGTTTAGATAGAGTTATAAAAATATTACAAAGAAGGTCCGATATTTGAGTAGACAGTTCATCAATGTAAGTTTGGCGAGTTTGAGGGTCTTTGAGAAGATGTGTGTTGAAACGAGCGGGTCTATTATTCAGCTTTGCGGAAGATTTCAGGCGTATCTTTAGTGCAGACATGACCAGGGAATGGTTGCTGTCGAAATCGCCACCTGCGAGGGTGACAGTATCTAGCACGGATGATTTCCACCGCCTAGAGGCGAGCACTTAATCAATAAGATTACGGGTTTTTCCATCCGGCGAAGTCCATGTCGCCTTACGACGTTCTCTATGTTTGAAGAGAGTCTTGGTAATGGCTAGATCACTGTCTCTGCAAAATTCAATGAGGCGTTCGCCCCTCTTGTTAAGTCGTCCAAGGCCAAATTTACCCATAAAATCTTCATTTCGAGCAGAATCGTTACCAACAATAGCATTGAAGTTGCCAATGACAACAATAAGGTCTTTTTTAGGAACTGCGTCAATTAAGCTTTGCAGTTGAAGGTAGAAATTGTCAGACTCTTCATCTGGTTTGCTGCAGTCAGGAGCGTAGACTTGTATGATCGTGATGTTGATCGGTGATACTTTCATTCGTATCATAATCAACCATTCTGACCCAGGCGTTACGGAAATCAGTGATCTTCGTGCCTTACTCGACATCAAAAAGCCAACACCTTGGCGATGGACGCCATGGGTTCTCCCAGACACTATCAGACTAGTGTTGCCGATCCTTTCTTCACCGGTACTAGGGAGATGTGTTTCTGAAATTCCCACAAAATCCCATTTATATCGGTTTAGTTCATTTAGGACAAGATCTGTTTTGCCTTGTTTAGCAAACGTTCAGGGTTCCAACAGATAAAATCAATTTAGGAGAAAGCATAGCCTCCGGGTTTGGAGTTCTCAACATTGTTAAAGGGAGATTCTGGGTCGTCAGTTCGTCGGTTGTCCCGGACGCGGTAACTTCGTCGGTTGCCCCGGACGCGGTAACTTCGTCGGTTGCCCCGGACGCGGTAACTTCGTCGGTTGCCCCGGATGCGGTAGTATTGGTTCTCGTTCTTGATCGTTTGTACTTCATATTTTATAGGAAAAGAGGTTTCTTGGCTAATTTCAGGATGGCGGTAAGCCACTCCTCCCCATCCCTAGCAGGGGCCGGCTATATCTACTACCGATAATGCGCCCTTCTGGCGTCCTGCATCACCTGCAATTTTCCCATTGCTGGGAGAAGTTTTGTGACTGGCGGGACGTATCCATACGCCGATGGGCCCTGCCCAGTGCACATCAGAGAGTCCTTCCACCTCCTTCGCCTGAACTTATGGCCCCCAGACGTGGGGGCTCCAGCTACATTTCAAGACCCCCCAGAGACAGGGTCCTCCCTTGGTCCGCACCTCCCTACCGGGATGTGCCCTGCATATCTACAGGACGTTCCCCTATCCGCCACCTGGGGACGCGTTGAGTGGCCTGGGAGAGGCCCCACTGATAACTCTGAAGTTCTCAGTAGTTCTCAGTTTAAAACTAGGCTATCTAAAAGCTTTTCTTTTTCAAAATCATCTATTCTCCATTCCATCTGTGCCACGCGATTTTCCAACCCTTGAATTTCTGCTTTCAAACTCTTGTATCACTGTATTATGCTATGAAACTTTGGTGTAAACTCAAGGGATACAGGGCATAGATTTCACTAATTATCGTCTCGCACGATCGCTTTAAGGAATCCACACTTTTTTGTTGTTTATACCCGCACTTTTCTAAAACTTTCCCAGTCATTTTTTCCATCATTGATTTTTGCGTTCTTGCAATTTCTTCCTCGCTAGCAACAATTCTCTCCAATAGCTGAAATGACGAGCTCGCTGGCTCGCTAATTTTGAGCGCAGCGTACGATTTGCTTTGTTTGTAGATTTCGGGAGAGTTTTTAGCTTCTTCAAATGCAAACCATGCTCCTTTTCCCGTTTTTTGTAACGTTTTGTTCATATTAACTTCATACTACTACTAACAACTCATCGCAGCACCAAGCCGCCTGAGGCCAACACAGCTACGCACGCTCCTCCTCCACCCCAATCTATTCAAAGCCTCCCTTTTTACACCCGCCCACGAAGTTCCCATTTCCTTTAAATCTTTCTTTATGACGTCCTCCCATCCCAGACGGGGACGACATGCTTTCCGTTTAGCCCTAGATGGTTGGCCGAAAAGAACAATCTTCGGCAATCTGTCATCCTTCATCCGCACAATGTGCCCTAACCACCTCAACCTTTCTTTCATTATAGACCTAGAAAGCGGTATTGAACCACATTTTTCGTATAGCCTATTGTTTGAAATACGGTCAGTCAGCCGGGTACCCAGAACAATCCTTAAGCAATTTCTCTGGAAAACATCTAGCAAATCTTCATCCGCTTTTCGGAGCGTCCATGCTTCAGAGCCATATTTGACCACTGTCATCACTGTAGCTTCTAATATTCTAATCTTGGTTTGCAGACTTATGTTCCTATTCTTCCAGACTTTTTTTAACTGTGAAAAAACACCCTGGGCCTTGGCTAACTTCATACGATACCAAACTTTTTCAGTAAGTCCTATTTCCTTGTGATCTCTGTTGCAGAAAACAATGAAGTTTTCTCGGCCTTTGCTATTTTTAAAGATCTGCAGGACTCTAACTGGATGTAACGGAAATCATTGGAAATGAGCTAGGGCTAAATCAAACTGTTTAAAGGGCATTTTGAAGTTAAAAAACAGAAAAAAAATCACTTGTCTTGTAGTGAGCAGCCCCACGGATGGCATTGGCAATCACCTTCGTGGCGGGTGGCCCGATGGACCGAGGAGACCTGCAATCGTTTATTCCGTCGTACTCTTGCATCCAAAGCAACTGTTATAATATTATCCAAAGTAAATTGTGCACAGCGCTATACAGTATTGTACATAATTTCAATAGATGCGCAATGAAATTTAAATCCAAACAATTATCATCTTTAAAAACTGGTCAAAGAATACGAAGCGTTTGACATACGAGGTACATCATATCTGAGTCGCCAATATCTCTATCAGTCAGTTTTGCAAGGTCATACACTTGTATTACTTATATCTTGTACTTTTTAGGGGTAAAATGAACCACTAGAGCCCTATTATTAATTCCTTCCCAACATGCGCAAGACTTAGAAGCTTATTCATATTATGCCCTACCCCCGGCCTATGCACCCTGTCCTTACTGTCTGACTAAACAAATTCTATATCACCTAATTTCATGCTTCATACACTTGGGATATGAATACTATCAGGACAGAAACTGGTTAGTTTATTGTTGATAACACAGATGTACTACAATAATCAATCACCACGAAAAACAATCAGTTTTCATGGTATATTCATACTTAGTACCCCCCCCCCTTATCTTAGGTCATTCCCTAAAAAAATAGAAATTGGCTATGGGCCTGCTTGAATTACCTGAATATTACGGTAGTTTGGCTGTAAATGAAACGATAACATCACCTGGAATCTTTCAAGAGTACCTGTTATATGTACATTCATGCTAAACTTGGAATCATGGAATAAGGTAAAGAGACCCTGCATGATAAACTTAATACTTACATGCCATTTTCGCCATGAATTCCGTGCATTGGCAGCAAATTACAACCAAAGAAAGCAAACATCGCAAAACCAATTGTGAACAGCAACCCGGTCAGAGTAATATAAACTTGAACTATGAAAGCTGAAGGCTGCTTTTTCGAAATCACATAACCACCAATAAGTAACCCTACAGCCATAGACAAAATGCTTACAATTCCTGAAAAAATAAGGTTCATGTGTATTTTCTTTGTTTGGGGGAGGTAAAGTGAAACACCCAATTCAAGGAGTGGGTGGATAGTGATCCATCCTCTCATTGGATTTATCATTAGAAATAATGCAAAAATTCATTCAGTAGAACTTTTTCTCAAATCAGTAGCATCTTTAACTGATTTCGCGGTGAAGTTTGATTGTAAGTGATGTGTACGGGAAATTCTCGTTGCTTGAACTGTTGATTTCAAGCAATGAGAGGTTCAATATTATTCCTAGTAATAGTATCAACTTTGAATTTATTAAATCTAAAAATTATTTTACCAAAAATAAGTTTTTCAAAGTAAAGTTAAGAAACATATTAAGACCTGAAACGAACAGAAATAAAAGTATTTTGTGAGTCAAACTTAATATGAACAGAAACTACTATGAATGAAAAAATACAACCCAAAAAGAAGTGAAGTTAAGCTTGGTAATTATATCAAGCATAAAGACATTTGAAAATGCTATGGATGAGTGTATGAACCATAAAACGTACAATGAATAATCACAATAACTTTAGAGGTAATGTGCCAAAATTCCTCCAAATCATGGTCGATACTCTCGCAAGGCTTAAGCTAGACTTTCTAAAGGGTATTGTGACTATTATATTCTTTTTCTGTACGTTTTGTGCCCAATGTTTGATATGCAGGATATGTGGGATATACGTAGTCTGTACTTTCATCACTCAAGTATGTAATGTATTTGCCTTACTGGTACAGGAGCCAAAGGATGATTCAAAAGTTTGGGTCCCGAAATGGACCATTCGAAATAGTGGAAAGAATGTGCAAAACGGCAGACGATATCCAAAATATTGTTATTTTGTTTAATTGAATAATATGTTGGTCTCAATAATTTATTTAATGATAGGTTATTCATCTATTATTTAATAGCACATTGATACGCAATAAAAAATTGTTCTCGACTGCCAAAAGCAGACATTTTCTAGCCTAATTACTCGATGTCATATTAAAAGTGGGATTGTAAGTTAAAAAAGGGACTGACTTACGGTTGGGTCCTTCTCATACTGTTATTATCATTTCTGAATTTTCTTTGCTTATTTTGTTTTTTTTCATTTTTTTTCTTTCAATTGTTGAAGTGTTGTTTTGCCTGTTAAATCCTCAATATATGTTTCTTGTGTTTTGTTAATCTGCCTCTCATTATTAAATAGTTGGTAATGTACTGCTGTATCCATGATAACATATTGGTTACAAAGAGATTAAAACATCATCTTTAGCAGGAGCCTAGTAAACAGCAAACCACGATCAGGACATCCTGTAGCTGGGCTTAGTTGATAGTAGTGATGCCTCACTGCTTTTAAAGGGACCAATAGCCACTACTACTTTCTTCCATTAATGGTTTAACGGCGCATGAAGAAGGTTTAACAGCGCATCCAAGTTTCCGTGACCAGGCGACACAATTTTGTCTCAGTATTGGCAAGATTCCTGGCTTTCCAGTATTTTTTATATGATTAATATGAGTATGGTCGGTATAATACACAATTAGCAATAAATAGAGCTACTAGACAATTTGCAATACTGTTCCAGGTGTTCTTTTAAAAAGAACACAGCTGGTGACACACCCTCGCGTTTTAAATAGGTCCATAGGAAAATGGAATAGGATTTCAAACCCATGCCCTCTCTTTCCCCATAAAATTCAAGCGCATCCTTATTTAACATAGAATTTCTGCAACATCTCTATCCCTTTTCCCATAGGATTTCTATTACCTGCCCTGGCAAGATTCCAGTGACATTCCCAGGTGTTCCAATATTATTTTAGTATTGGCAAGATTCTCACAACATATCCTTGTTTCCAGTTTTTTTTTAAAGGGAACACAGCTGGCAAGGTTCCAAAAACACACCCTCGCCTTTCAAATGGTCAAGTAGGGATATTAGCATGGGATTTTAAAAGGTCATATAGGGAGTCAATAAGTGGAGCTACTATCCCCACAAGCCGTCACACCTGTGCAATGTGGCTCCAGTTTCCAGGTGTAATATGCTTGACGCAATGTTGTTTCAGCTGGCAAGATTCACACGACACACCCCTTACACTACAATGACGTCACAAAACTTACCCCGTTTTATAAGGTCAGGTGTTATATGGATCACCCAATTTTAAGTAGCCTTGCGTCAGGATCCATGGGGAATCCTCGCTTTTAACTTAACTACGGCACACACCTTATAGGAGGTCAGCACACAACTGGGTCTTATGTAAGGACAGCGCACTTCTTACATAATAACAGTGCACACATCACTGTCACATTATACTTATTTGACATTTTATTTTTCACCCGACACATTCAACGCATTTTTTCATTCTTTTAACTTAATGACGGCGCACACTTTATTTAAGGTCAACACACATGTTGCGTAATCACGGCCTACTTTTTATAGAACGACAGCGTGCACATCACTGTACATAATACTTCTTTGACATTTTATTTTTCGTCGAAACTTTCAAAGTGTTTTTTTTTCTTTCTTTTTTTCTTTCTTTTGTTCATGGTCCTCGCTGCGACTCGAAAGGTCAGTTTACTTCCAGTGGGACAGTGCCTCGAGCATCAGAACCAACAAGCTATTTCAGAATTCTGTATTGAGAACTACATTCTAAAAATAATCCATAACAAGCAAGGAGATTTCAAATTTGCCAAGCATTCTAGAACGAAAGATTTACTCCCAAAATTTGGCACGCAGTCGGAAAAATATTTCTCATTATGTGTTTTTAGCGATAAGAGAGAAAGGGGTGCTTAAATTGCATAAACACATTGGTCGTGCTAAACAACATATCTAAAGAATTAAGCTTATTGTAAATAAAAGTTTTATTATTTCAAAAAAAAATACAACAATATTACACCAATGAAACAGCAGTTAAATAACAAAACAGACCAAAAACAAAACGTGAAAATACGAAAAATGGAACAAAAATTAAAGAAAAAACACGACAAACAAAAAACAAAACATAAAAAACCTGTCATAAGATAAAATATAAAGATTGACATACGTAAATTAAAAAACAATGGGGGGAGCAGTCCAAGCAAGGAATTCCAGAGGAGGAGGGGGTGTTATTAGAGGTAAATTTGTAGGCACTATGGAGGTATTTCTGAGAGCCCTTAACGAAAACATGAAAAACCTGACATAGGATAAAATATAAACACTAACATGCTTGAACTAAAAAAAGATGAGGGGGTCCAAGCAAGCAATTCCAGAGGAGGGGGATTGATATTGGATCTACATTTTTTAGGCTCTTTTGATGTATTTCCGAGAGCCATTAACGAAAATACAGCGTTTTTTAAGACAAGACTAGACGAATTGAAAAAACTAAACCTGAAAAAACCTAACATAAGATAAAATGTAAACAATAAAATACGTAAATTAAAGAAAGGTGGGGGGAGGGGAGGGTGTCAAAGAAAGCAATTCCAGAGGAGGGGATTGATATTAAAGCTAAATTTTTAGGCTCTATTGAGGTATTTCTGAAAGCCTTTAACGAAATACAGCGTTTTTAAGACAGGACAATGCGAATGGAAAAAAAACCCTGAAAAGGCTTATAAAAGGATGAAATATAAAGAATAACATGCGTAATCAAAGAAAGATGGGGATTGGAAGGATCTAGCAAGCAATTCAATCAGGATCCAATCACCTGATGCAACCAGTGCCCTAGCGAGTAATTCCAACAGGTGGTCCTAACCTCTCTATCGGAGGACCCTAGCGAGCAATTCCAACGGGACCCCTTAGCCAGCAATTTCACCGACTAGACGATTCAAGACGTTTCAAACATTTCAAAAAGTTTTCTAAGATATTTTTATTCAAGATGTTTCATGACATTCCAAGACATTTTTTGAGATTTCCTTGCTTTATATGCTTAAAAAAACCAAAGGATGTGAGGGTAAACCTTCAAAAGGCCACTACTGGAAGGAGGGAGGGTAACTTTCAAGACACCGGGTCCGAATAAGCAATCACAACGGGACCCAAGCACCTCATTTCATCAGGGCTCCAACCTAACCTACCAACCTAACCACTGGAGTGCCCTAGCATCCAACTAAAACGGAACCCAAGCATCCAACTCAACTTGGCCCCTAGCGAGCAATCCCAACGCCTCCTAGCCTAATCACCGTAGAACCCTACCACCTGATTCAACCAGGGACCACCCTAGCGAGCATTTACAACGGAGAACCCTAACCTAACCAATGGTGGAGGGCATTTTTCCAGCAAAATTATTCATTTACACTAGAAATAATAATTTAATCTTAAGGAAAAAAACCACCATTAGCGTTTCTTCTGGTGAATCTAAAGAATTGAGGCCAGTATGGCACAATATACCAGTATGACTAAGAATGTTTTTGTAGTATTGTTTCGTGGTTTATCTTCTCTTTTTACCTCAACTGATGTTTCAAAGTGTATTTTGGAAGTTTCTCCTTTGAAACGTGTGACTCAGAAAGTTTTAATAGTGTTGTGTCTGGGTTTATCTTGTCCGTGTTACCTCTCTTGATGTTTCAATGTGTATTTTGGAAGTTTCTTGTTGGAAACTTATGACTCAGAATGTTTTTGTACTATTTTGTCGTGCTTTATCTTGTCAGTTTCACCTCTCTTGATGTTTTCGAAGGAAATTTTTAGAAGTTTCTCGTTTGAAACGTATGACTCACTATGTTTTTATACTGCTGTGTCGTGGTTTATCTTCTCTGTGTTATCTCAATTGATGTTTTCAAAGTGCACTTTGGAAGTTTCTCGTTTGAATTGTATGACTCAGAATATTTTTATAGTGTTGTATCGGGGTTTATCTTCTTTGTGTTACCTCTCTTGATGTTTTTAAACTGCAATTTGGAAGTTTTCACGTTTGAAACATATGACTCAAGATATTTATTGCAGTTTTGTCTCGTACTTTATCTTGTCTGTGTTACATCTCTTGATGTTTTTAAAGTGCATTTTCGGAAGTTTCTCGTTTGAAACGTATGACGCACGATGTTTTAATGCTGCTGTGTCGGGGTTGGTCTTACCAATATTACCTCATTTGATGTTTCAAAGTTCATTTTGGATGGTTCTCGTTTGAAATGTATGACTCAAGATGTTTTTCTAGTGTTGTGTCGGGGTTTGTCTTGTCACTGTTGCTTAAATTGATGTTTCAAAGTGCATTTTAGAAGTTTTTCGTTTGAAACGTATGACTCAGAATATGTTGATAGTATTGCGTCGTGGTTTATTTTGTCACTGTTAACTCAGTTGATGTTTTCAAAGCGCATTTTGGAAGTTTCTCGTTTGAAAATATTGACTAGGGATATTTTGTAGTGTTATGTTGTGACTTATCTTGTCTGTGTTACCTCTCTTCATGCTTTCAATGTGCATTTTGGATTTTTTTTTTCATTTGAAACATATGACTTTGGTTATTTTTGTAGTGTTGTGTCGTGGTTTATCTTGTCAGTGTTTCTCTGTCAATGTTTCAAAGTGTATCTTGGAAGTTTTCACGTTTGAAACATATGACTCAAGATATTTTTTAGTGTTGTGTCACACTATATCTCGTCTATGTTATCTTAGTTTATGTTTCAAAGTTCATTTAGGAAAGCTTCTCGTTTGAATCGTATGACTCAAGAAATTTTTGTAGTGTTTTATCGTGGCTTGTCTGGTCACTGTTACCTCACTTGATATTTCAAAGTGCATTTTTGAACTTTCTCGCTTGCAACATATGACTCAGAATTTTCTTGTAGTGCTGTGTCGTGGATTATCTTGTCAGTGTTACCTCAGTTGATGCTTATAAACTGTATTTTTTTTAATTTTCTCGTTTGAAACGCATGATTTAAGATATTTTTGTAGTGTTGTCTTATGACTTATCTTGTCAGTGTTACCTCTCTTTATGCTTCCAAAGTGAATTTTTGAAGTTTTTGTTTGAAACATATGACCTGGGTTATTTTTGTAGTGTTGTGTCGTGGTTTATCTTGTAAGTGCCACCTCTGTTAATGTTTCAAAGTATATCTTTGAAGTTTTCTCGTATGAAACATATGACTCAGAATGTTTTAATAGTGCTGTATCATGGCATATCTTGTCAGTGTTACCTCAGTTGATGTTTCAAAGTTAATTTTGGAAGTCTTTTGGTTTGAAACGTATGACTAAAGATACTTTTTGTAGTCTCATGATTTGTCTTGTCACTGCTACCTCCCTTGATGTTTCAATGTGGATTTTGGTTGTTTCCCGTTTTAAACAAACGAATGAAGATATTTTTGTAGTGTCATCATTTGTCTTGTCACTTTTACCTCCCTTGATGTTTCAATGTGGATTTTGATTGTTTCACGTTTTAAACAAACGAATGAAGATGTTTTTGTAGTGGTGTTTCGTGGTTCATCTTGTCTGTGTTACATCTGTAGATTTTTCAAAGTTCATTTGGAAGTTTCTTCGTTGAAACGTGTGATTCAAGATATTTTTATAGTTTTGTGTAATGGTTTATCTTGTCAGTCTTATCTTTGGTAATGTTTCAAAGTGCATCTTGGAAGCTTTCTCGTTTGAAACATATGCCTCAGAATATTTTATTAGTGTGGTGTCGTGGCTTATCTTGTCAGTCATACCTCAGTTGATGTTTCAAAGGGCATTTTGGAAGGTTTATTCCTTTGAAACATATGACTCAAGATATTTTTGTAGTGTCGTGCTTTATCTTGTCAGTGTTACCTCCCTTGGTGTTTCAAAGTGCATTATAATAGTTTCTTTTGTTTGAAACGTATGATTCAAGATCTTTTTGTACCGTTAGTTCATGGTTTATCTTGTTTGTGTTACATCTGTAGTTGTTTCAAAATTCATTTCTGAAATTTTTTCGTTTGAAACGTATGACTCAAGATGTTATTGTATATTGTGTCGGGCTCTATCTTGTTTTTGTTACCTCTGTTGATGCTTTCAAAGTGCATTTGTGTGATGGTTTATCTTTTCAGTGTTACCAGATGTTTCAAAGTGCATTCGAAAGTTTTTCGTTTGAAAAGTGTGACTCAGAATATTTTTATATGCTGTGTCTTGGATTATCTTGTCAGTGTTACCTCAGTTGATGCTTTTAAAGTGTATTTTTTTTCTCGTTTGAAACGCACAACTTAGGATATTTGTGTAGTGTTGTCTCATGACTCTTCTTGTCTGTGTTACCTCTGTTGATACTTTCAAATTGCATTGTGGAAGTTTTTTTGTTTGAACCATATGACCTGGGTGATTTTTGTAGTGTTGTGTCGTTGTTTATCTTGTAAGTGTTACCTCTGTTAATGTTTCAAAGTGCATCTTTGAAGTTTTCTCGTTTCAAAAATATGACTCAGAATGTTTTATTACTGTTGTGTCATGGCTTATCTTGTCAGTGTTACCTCAGTTGATGTTCCAAAGTTAATTTTTGGAAGTTTTTTGTTTGAAACGTATGACTAAAGATATTTTTGTAGTGTCGTGATTTGTCTTGTCACTGTTACCTCCCTTGATATATCTAAGTGGATTTTGGTTGTTTCGAGTTTTAAACATACGACTCAGGATATTTTTGTAGTGTTGTTTCATGGTTTATCTTGTCTGTGTTACATGTGTAGATTTTTCAAAGTTCATTTGGAAGTTTACTCGTGGAGACATGTGACTCAAGATATTTGTATAGTGTTGTGTAATGGTTTATCTTGTCAGTCTTATCTCTGTTGATGTTTCAAAGTGCAGTTTGGAAGCTTTCTCGTTTGAAACATATGCCTCAGAATATTTTAATAGTGTGGTGTCGTGGCTTATCTTGTCAGTGTCACCTCAGTTGATGTTTCAAAGGGCATTTTGGAAGTTTTTCATTTGAAAAATATGACTCAAGATATTTTTGTAGTGTCGTTCTTTATCTTGTCAGTGTTACCTCACTTGATGTTTCAAAGTGCATTATGATAGTTTTTTTTCGCGTGAAACATATGGCTCAAGATCTTTTTGTACCGTTTTTTCATGTTTTATGTTGTCTGTGTTACATCTGTAGATTTTTCAAAGTTCATTTTGGAAGTTTTCTCGTTGAAACGTGTGACTCAAGTTATTTTTATATTGTTGTGTGATGGTTTATCTTGTCAGTGTCACCAGATGTTTCAAAGTGCATTTGAAAGTTTTTTCGTTTCAAACGTGTAACTCAGGATATTTTTATAGCGTTGTGTCATTATTTATCCTGTCAGTGTGACCTCTCTTCATGCTTTCAAAGTGAATTTTGGAAGTTTTTTCGTTTGATGCATATTACTCAAGGTATTTTTGTAGTGTTATCTCACCCTTTATCTTATCAGTTTTACCTCTTTTGATGCCTTCAAAGAACATTTTGGAAGTTTCTCGTTGAAACATATGACTCAAGATATTTTTGTAGTGTTGTAGCTTATCTTACTTGTGTTACCTTTGTTGATGTTTTAGATTATGAAATTTTTTTTTGATTTGAAAGGTATGACTCAAGATGTTTTTGTAGTTTTGTGTCGTGCTTTATCTTGTCTGTGTTACATCTGTAGATGTTTCAAAGTTCATTTTGGAAGTTTTTTTTGTTTGAAGCGTAAGACTCAAGATGCTATGGTATGTTGTTTCGTGCGTTATCTTGTTTTTGATACATCTGTTGATGCTTTCAAAGAACATTTTAGAAGTTTTTCGTTTGAAACGTATAACTCAGAATATTTTGATAGTGTTGCGTCGTGGTTTATCTTGTCAGTGTTACCTCGGTTGATGTTTTCAAAGTGCATTTTGGGAGTTTCTCGTTTGAAAAGTATGAGTAGGAATATTTTGTAGTGTTTTGTTGTGACTTATCTTGTCTGTGTTACCTCTTTTCATGCTTTCAATGTGCATTTTGGAAGTTTTTTCATTTGAAAAATATGACTTTGGTTATTTTTTGTAGTTTTGTGTCGTGGTTTATCTTGTCAGTGTTGCCTCTGTTAATGTTTCAAAGTGCATCTTGTATGTTTTCACGTTTGAAACATATGACTCAAGATATTTTTTTAGTGTTCTGTCACGCTATATATCGTCTATGTTACCTCATTTTATGTTTCAGAGTTCATTTAGGAAACTGTCTCGTTTGAATCGTATGACTCAAGAAATTTTTGTAGTGTTGTGTTATGGCTTAGCTTGTCACTGTTACCTCACTTGATATTTCAAAGTGCATTTATGAAGTTTCTCTTTTGAAACATATGACTCAGAATATTCTTGTAGTGCTGTGTCGTGGATTATCTTGTCAGTGTTACCTCAGTTGATGCTTTTAAAGTGTATTTTTTTTTATTTTCTCGTTTGAAACGCATGTCTTAGGATATTTGTGTAGTGTTGTCCTCATGACTTATCTTGTCTGTGTTACCTCTCTTGAGGCTTTCAAAGTGCATTCTGGAAGTTTTTTTGTTTGAACCATATGACCTGGGTGATTTTTGTAGTGTTATGTCGTGGTTTATCTTGTAAGCGTTACCTCTGTTAATGTTTCAAAGTGCATCTTTGAAGTTTTCTCAACTGAAAAATATGACTCAGAATGTTTTATTACTGTTGTTTCATGGCTTATCTTATCAGTGTTACCTCAGATGATGTTCCAAAGTTAATTATCAAAGTATTTTGTTTGAAACGTATGACTAAAGATATTTTTGTAGTGTCGTGATTTGTCTTGTCATTGTTACCTCCCTTGATGTTTCAAAGTGGATTTTGGTTGTTTTGCGTTTTAAACATACGACTCAGGATGTTCTTGTAGTGTATTTACATGGTTTATCCTGTCTGTATTACATCTGTAGATTTTTCAAAGTTCATTTGGAAGTTTTCTCGTTGAAATGTGTGACTCAAGATATTTTTATAGTGTTATGTAATTGTTTTGTCTTGTCAGTCTTATCTCTGTTAATGTTTTAAAGTGCATCTGGGAAGCTTTCTCGTTTAAAACATAGTCTTCGGAATGTTTTAATAGTGTGGATTCGTGGCTTATCTTGTCAGTGTTACCCCAGTTGATGTTTGATAGGGCAGTTTGGAAATTTTTCATTTGAAAAGTATGACTCAAGATATTTTTGTAATGTCTTGCTTTATAGAGTCAGTGTTACCTCACTTGATGTTTCAAAGTGCATTATGATAGTTTTCTTCGCTTGAAACTTAAGCCTCAAGATCTTTTTGTACCGTTTTTTCATGTTTTATCTTGTCTGTATTACATCTGTAGATTTTTCAAAGTTCATTTTGGAAGTTTTCTCGTTGAAACGTGTGACTCAAGTTATTTTTATATTGTTGTGTGATGGTTTATCTTGGCAGTGTTATCAGATGTTTCAAAGTGCATTTGAAAGTTTTTTGTTTGAAACGTGTGACTCAGGATATTTTTATAGTGTTGTGTTATTATTTATCCTGTCAGTGTGACGGCTCTTCATGCTTTCAAAGTGCATTTTGGAAGTTTTTTCGTTTGAAACATGTTACTCAAGATATTTTTGTTGTGTTGTCTCACTCTATGTCAGTATTATCTCTCTTGATGCTTTCAAAGTGCATTTTGGAAGTTTCTCGTTTGAAACATACGACTCCAGATATTTTGTAGTGTTGTAGCTTATCTTGCATGTGTTACCTGTGTTGTTGTTTTCAAAGTGCATTATGATTTTTTTTTTTGATATGTGTGACTCAAGATGTTTTTGCAGTGTTGTGTCGTGCTTTATCTTGTCTGTGTTACATCTGTAGATGTTTCAAAGTTTATTTTGGAAGCTTTTTTCGTTTAAAACGTATGACTAATTATTTTATTGTATGTTGTGTTTTGCTTTATCTTGTTTTTGTTACCTCTGTTGATGCTTTCAAAGCGCATTTTGGAAGTTTTTTCGTTTGAAACGTAGGACTCGGGATGTTTTTTTGTAGTGTTGTGTCGTGGTGTATCTTGACAGTGTTACCTCGCTTGATTCTTTCAAAGTGCATTTTGGAAGTTCTCGTCTGAATCGTATGACTCAAGATGTATTTATAGTGTTGTGTTGTGGCTAATCTTGTCAGTTTTACCTAAGTTGATGTTTTAAATTGTATATTGCAAGTTTTATTGTTTAAAACAAATAAATCAAGATATTTTTGTAGTATTGTTTCGTGGTTTATCTTATCAGTGTTACCTCTCTTGATGTTTTTAAAGTGTTTTTTGGAAGTTTTTCGTTTGAAACGTATGACTCAAGATATTTTTGTAGCGTTGCTGTTTATCTTGTCAGTGTAACAAAAGTTTAATTAATACTATGAAATTTCTCTTGGAAGTAACAGTTTTTTTCTTAATAGTAACAAATTTTTCTAATAGCAGCAAGTTTCCCGTCAAAGATAACATATTTCTCTTAGAAGTAACAATTTTCTGCTTTTGCTAACAAGTTTTCTCTTAGGATTGGCAAGTTTTTCTTAACACTAACATATTTTCTCTTCGAAGTTACAGATTTTTCTTTAATAATAACAAAGTTTTAATTATTACTATCCACTTCTGTCTTGAAAGTAAGAGGTTTTTCTTAATAGTAAGAAAGTTTTTTCTAATAACAGAAAGTGTTCTGTCAAAGATAAGATATTTCTCTTAGAAGTAACGATTTTCTGTTTATGCTAACAAGTTTTCTGCTAGATGTAGTAAGTTTTTCTTAAAACTAACAAATTTTCTTTTCCAAGTAACAAGTTTTTCCTAAATACCAACAAACTATTACTTAACATTATCAAATTTCTCATGGAACTAAGAGGTTTGTTACTTCATAGTAACAAATGTTTTCTATTAGCAGCAAGTTTTGCGTCAAAGATAACAAATTTCTCTTAGAAATAACAATTTCCTGTTTATGCTAAAAAGTTTTGTGTTAGAAAAAGCAAGTTTTTCTTAACACCAACAAATTTTCGCTTCGAAGTAAATACTTTTTTCTTAATACTAACTAACTCTTACTAAATATTATCAAATTTCTCTTGGATGTAAAATGTTTTTTTCTTAATAATTACAAACTCTTTCTAAAAGCAGTAAGTTTTCCGTCAAAGATAACAAACTTCTCTTAGAAGTAACAATATTTCTGTTTATACTAACATGTTCTCTGTTTGAAGTAGAATGTTTGTTTTTAATACTAACAGACTTTCACTTTGAATTAGTTTTCCTTAATAGTAACAAAGATTTACTTAATACTATCAAATTTTTCTTGGAAGTAACAGGTTTTTTTTAATAGTAAGAAATTTTGTCTAATAGCAACAAGTTCTCCATCAATAATAAGAAATTTCTCTTATAAGTAACAATTTTCAGTTTGCACTAACAAGTTATCTGTTAGAAAACTTCTTAATTGCATTAAGTTAACTATGTTTAAGTTCGGTTTATTTAACTTAGGTTAGCATGACCGCTCATGCTAACCTAAGTTAAATAAACCTAACTTAAACGTAGTTAACTTCCAACGTAGTTACTTCCAAGAAAAATTTGATAATATTAAGTAAACGTTTGCTCCCTTGAAACATCAAGGGAGGTAACAGTGACAAGACAAACCACGATACTACAAAAATATCTTTTGTCATACGTTCCATGCGAGAATCTTCCCAAATGAACTTTGAAATATTAACTGAGGTAAAATTGGCAAGACAAACCCCGACTCAGCAGTATAAAAACATCGTGAGTCATGCGTTTCAAACGAGGAACTTCCAAAAATGCACTTTGAAAACATCAAGAGATGCAACACAGACAGGATAAATTACGATACAAAACTACAATAAATATCTTGAGTCATATGTTTCAAACGAGGAAACTTCCAAAATGCACTTTAAAAGTATCAAGAGAGATAAAACAGAAGAGATAAACCACAACACAACACTACAAACACACTCTGAGTCATACTTTTCAAACGAGAAACTTTCAAAATGCACTTTGAAACATAAAGAGAAGTAATGCAGACAAGATAAACCACGACGCAACACTATCAAAACATTCTGAATCACATGTTTGAAACGAGAAACTTCCAAAATGCACTTTCAAACATCAATTTAGATAAAAAATAGAAAATAAACGACGACACAACACAACAAAATATTCTGAGTCAAACGTTTCAAACGAAAAAAAAATTCCAAGATGCACTTTGAAAGCATCAAGAGAGGGAACATTGACAAGATAGAGCACGAGATAACACTATAAAAACATTCTGAATAATACTGGTTTATTATGCCACGCTGGCTTCAATTCTTAGGATTGATCAGAAGAAACTCTAATGAAAGGTTTTTTTTCATCAAGTTTAAACTATTAATTTTAGTGTGAATGAATGATTTTGCTGGACAAATGCCCTCCCCCATTGGTAGGTTAGGGTCCTCCGTTGGAAATGCTCGCTAGGGGGGCACTCGGTTGAATTGGGTGCTAAGGTTCTCCAGTGGTTAGGTTATGGGGGGCGGAGTTGGGATGGCTCGCTAGGATCCTAGTTGAGTTGGATGCTTTGGTCCTGGTTCAATTGGATGCTAGGGTACTCCGGTGGTTAGGATGGTAGGTTAGGTTGGGGCCCGGATGAAATGAGATGTTTGGGTCCCGTTGGAATTGCTTCTTAGGGACCGGTGTCTTGAGGGTTCCCCTCCCTCACTAGTGGTCTCTTGAAGGCTTCCACTCACAACCTTAGGTTTTTTAAGCAAATCAAGCAAGGAAATCTCAAAAAACGTTTTGGAATCTCATGAAACATCTTGAATAAAAATGTATTAGAAAACGTCTTGAAATGCCTAAAACGTCTTGAAATGTCTTGTCGGTGAAACTGCTTGCTAAGAGATCCCGTTGGAATTGCTTGCTAGGGTCCTCCGATGGTTAGGTTAGAACCCCTCCGTTGGAATTACTCAATATGGCACTGGTTGAATTGAGTGATTGGGTCCTGATTGAATTACTTGCTAGGACCCCCCATCTATCTTTAATTTTTATATTTCATCCTTTTATAAGCCTTTTCATGTTTTTTTTTTCCATTCGCAATGACCTGTCTCAAAAACGCTGTATTTCGTTAAGGGCTCTCAGAAACACCTCGATAGAGCCTAAAAATTTAGCTTTAATATGAACCCCCTCCTCTAGAATTACTTGCTTGGACTCCCCCTCTATCTTTCTTTAATTCACGTATGTTATTGTTTACATTTTATCTTATGTTAGGTTTTTTCATGTTTCGTTTTTTTTTTCAATTTGCATATTTTTGTCTTAAAAAACACTGTATTTTCGTTAAAGGCTCTCGGAAATATATCAATAGAGCCTAAAAAATTAGCTCTGATATCACCCCCTCCTCTGAAATTGCTTGCTTGGACCCCCCCCCTATTTTATTTAATTTACGCATGTTATTGTTTATTTGTTATCCTAAGTCAGGTTTTTTCATGTTTTTGATTTTATGTTTCCATAGTCTTGTCTTAAAAAACACTGCATTTTCGTTAAGGGCTCTCAGAAATACCTTCATTGTGCCCAAAAAGTCACCTCTGATAACAACCCCTTCTCCTATGGAAATACTTGCTTGCCCCCCCTCCCTTGTTCTTTAATTTAAGGATGTTATTGTTTATAATTCATTATATGTCAGATTTTTCACGTTTAATTTTTCGTTTGTTGTATTTTCTAACTGCTTTTTCATTGCTTTAAAATTGTTGTAAATTCGTTTGAAATAATAAAACTTTTATTTATAATAAGCTTAATCCTTTAGATATTGCGTTCAGAATTACCAAGGTGTTTACGCAATTTAAGCATCCCTTTCTCCTTTATCGCTAAAAATACATTAAGAGCAATGGTTTTCCAACTACGTGCCAAATTTTTGCAGTCAACACGTCATTCTAGCATGCTTGGAAGACTAGAAATCTCCTTGGTTGTAATAGCTTATTTTTAGATTTTAGTTTTCGGTACAGAATTTTTAAAATAGCTTGTTGGTTCTGATGCTCGAGGCACTGTCCCATTGAAAAGAAATTGACCTTTCAAGTCCCAGTGAGGAAAATGAGCTAAAGAAAGAAAAAAGAAGGAAAGAAAAATATAAAAAACGTTTTGAAAGTTTCGGCTAAAAGTAAAATGCCAAAGAAGTATTATGTAACAGCAATGTGCGCCCTGTCATTACATGAAAGGTGCGCCGAAGTTACGTAATGTGTGTGCTGACCATACATAAAGTGGGCACCGTCATTAAGTTAAAAGAAATAAAAAATGCGTTGAATGTTTTGGGCGAAAAATAAAATATCAAAAAGTATTATGTGACAGTGATGTCTGCACTATCATTATGTAAGAAGAACGCTGTCCTTACATAAGACCCAGATGTGTGCTGACCTCACATAAGGTGTGTTCTGTCGTTAGGTTACAAACAGGGATTTCCCATGGATACTGACGCAAGGTTAAATAAAATTGGGTCATCCATATTAGGCTACACTTGACTGTTTAAAACGGGGCAAGTCGTGTGACGTCATGGGAGTGCAGGGTGGTGTGTCGTGGGAATCATGCCAACTGAAATAAGATTGCGTCAGGCATATTACACCTGGAAACAGGAGGCATATTGCACTGGTGTGGTGGCTTGAGGGACTAGTAGCTCCACTTATAGACTCAATCTCTGACATTTTAAAATCCCATGCTAATATCCCTATCTGACCGTTTAAAAGGCAAGGGTATGTTTGGAAATCTTTCCAGCTGTGTTATCTTTAATAGAACACCTAGAAACAGGGATATAATTTAGGAATCTTACCAATACTGAAAAAATGTTTGAACACTTGGCACTTTCATCAGAATATTGCCAGGGCAGAAATCCAATAGAAATCCTATTGGAAAAGAGATAGGATTGTTGCAGAAATTGTAGTGTAGCCGGATAACAAAACAAAATCAAACCCCTTTCTTTCCTTTACTTTTCCTTTCCTATTTGATTAAGAACACATTCATAACATCTTATACAAACCAAACCATAGCTATTCCCATAAGAAACGCGAGTTATACATGTATCGATGTCAAAACAATTGACCTCAATTTTATTAACCCAATTAGCTTAATCAAGGAATTCATAGTAGTGGGGACCAATTAAATAATTCGTTACTCTTTTCATTGCCGAAAAAGATGATTGAACCTTTGATTTGCATGCTAGCAAACCATAGTGCTACTAATGTATTACACCACTAACACATATTTCATACATAAATTTCGTCAGTTAGAATTTTATAATTCGCCATGCATAAAAGAATGTTCGATTATGTGAGTGGGAAAGACTATTGCAAAGCAGAATTCTTTTATCTAAGGAGAAAGTGTATTGTTTTCTATTTTCTGTAAAAATGTTCAGTTGCAGTAAATAAGAAGCTGTCTTAAAGCAAAAAGAAAAGTTGTCAAAAAATATATATAAAAAATAATTTGTTAGAAAAGAAAAGTTTCTAGATAATATCTATGTGGCTGAAAATAAAATATATTAGACAAGAAAAATGTCTAGATGATATCTCTGTAGCAAAACATAACAATTTATCAGACAAGAAAATTTCTAGATGATAGTTCTGTAGCAATAAAACATGCAAGCTCTGACGTTAATGATTTCAGTATACAAGTTCAAAATACAAGCCATATATCCAAAGGGACGCCCCATGTAACCTAAGCGGAATTCAGATGATATACTTGGTTAGAATTAGCGTCCAAGGAGTGGGTCTATTTTCATCTTGATGCAGCAAAGAGTGAGTAGTAATGCTTAGCGAGTACTTACCAAATTGATTTTGTTGTACTCATTCCCAATAAAGTTGTCGTGTTTATGCCTGAACATTGAACTGCCATTACTTTATACGTATCTGTGCACACTGCTGTCTATACCTACTTGCGTAGACAATAAAACAGTTACTTTCTTATTTACGTCTCTTCATGTCAGTATATCTCAAAAGTTAGTCTCCGTGTCTCCCATCGCTCCCTAAGGAATCTGATCTTTATGACTCTAAGTAAGGGCGTTGTAAAAAACCTAGTAAAGTGACGACTCAAGATATTATGGATATGCCTTGTGGTAAAGCTTCTTTAACAGTAAAATCAAGAGTCAGTCAAAAGGAAATCATATAGTAAATAACAGATGAAATTCATCCAATAAACCCCCCCCCACTACAATTGGCGCAGTCGTTTTAAACAAGGAGGGAAACACGGATACTAATTATATCACAATTCACAAAGAAAAATATATACAATTCACAGAGAGATACTGACATATATAAGAGAAAGTGCCATATTTTTAAGCCTAAAACCTTTAAGCTAAAAACAAATAGGAACATTCCCTAAGAACATCTCACATAAGAGATAAGAAGTAGGCCCTCCCCTGGTAGGCTACGTAAAACTTAAACAAAGTGTCAGATTTATATCACTGTTTTATTTTAAATTTTTATTCTAACAAATATTACTATTTCAAAAACTTATCCATATATCAGTAGATCAACAATTATTAACGCAAAAATTAACTAATAAATCAGTTGAAACTTCTAAATCCCTTCCCCAATACGATGGAAATTTTTATGTAGATGAATCGAATATTTAATTTTCCCAATTTGTAGAGATAACTAAAACAGAGCTAAGACCACTGGTAAGCATGCTCCTCTTAACATTAAGAGGGCAAGCCTTGACTTTCCTAAAACAAATTGAGAGCACAGTAAGCACAGAAAATAATATCCTCATAAATTCAATAGAAAAATTGCTAAAGACGTTCCTGGACAGATTTGTTGAAACTAGTTCAACAAATAAACTAAAACACGAGACCGCATGTTTTGATCAAACGCAAAGTGTGAGGGAATATCTACACAACGTAAGAGTTCCGACTGAAGCCAAGTTCGGAAAAAGTTCCGGTGATTTATATGATAAAATTGTACTACATGCCTTCACACAAGGGCAAAACCCCAAATTGTATCGGTTATTTATAGGTAAAAATATTGAAACGCTAGACCAAGCGATTCATGAAGTGGACAGAGCGGTAGAGATCGACGCGATAGTATCGCAGCAAAAATATTTTTTAATAGATAACGTAGGGGAATCAACCCCAAAACTATCACAGGAGGTTTCCCCCGCCTTTTTCGAAGGATAACTCCCCAAAACCAAATCAAAATTGATCAAAAACATCCACGAGGAAGAGAACAGTACGTTTCGTGCCTACTAACCCAAAAAATTATAGACATAATTCACCAACAATAAAATGCTATGCTTGTAACCGCTCTGGCCGTATTGCCAGAGAGTGCCGTTCTTAAAACAATTATAGCCCATTAATCCCCAACTATAACAACCGTTTGTTCGGGAGAACAAACTTAAATGGCAACGGGATAAGAAGTTATAGAGAATTACCCCACAACCCCTACCAACCCTCTTTTATAGCAAAACCTCCTCCCCACAGACAAAGTAATTACCGTTTCCTCAACCCAAACGTTCGGCAAGGCACATATCAATGTAACGCAAGAATAGTGTACCCTACAAGATTTAATATGGATACAACAACAATAACGGTAATTTCCCCCATCGGAACGCAACGAATAAATGACACGAGCCGCCGGTACAAGAAATCCCAACCCGTGCAAATCGGTAATTGCGACAGTATAATGTCCATCAGTTAGATAAGGAAGTGTCCACTGAACCTCTATTGCAAACACCGACACATCAAATTAACCCACAGGGACACGAATCAGGCCCCTAGACGAATAAATGATACTTTGGGAGCCAGAATTTTTTATAGGTCCCACCCGGTAATGGTACCTTCTTTAAGTAATTATAATAATACGTTACCTATATACAATGATTTTGGTGTCGCAAATATTTATTTTAAAGCACTGGAGGATTAGTGCGCAATGGTTAATATAATAAGCTCTAATCTGTTCAAAAAGTGACCGACATGTTTTAATACTGAATAAAATCCGTCAAATAGTCATCTTAAGAATCATATCGACCTCCATGTCGTAAACTTTAGAATGATTTCCGACATGAATATCTCCAGAAGCCCATGGATCTACATGTCGCAGAATTGAAGTTATAAGTGAAAGAAGTTATAGAGACTCTTCCGCAACCCTTACTAATCCTCTTGTATACCAAACCCTCCTCCCCACAGACAAAATAATTATCGTTTCCCAACCCAAACGTTCGGCAAGGCACATATCAATATAACGCAAGGACAGTGTTTCCTACAAGATTTGATAGGGATACAATGCAAAATAATGGAAATCCACCCCCCCTTTGGCACGCAACGAACAAAATACGCGAGCCGCCGGTACAAGAAGTCTCAACTCGCGCAATAGTAATTGGCAATCGTGATAGTTTAATGTCAATCATTTAGCTAGGAAAGTGTCCACTGAACATCTATTGCAAACACCGACATATCAAATTAACCCACAGATAAACGAATCAGGTCTCAACCTGATAATGGTACCTTCCCTAAGTGATATAATAATACGTTACCTATATTCAATGATTTTGGCGTCGCAAATATTTATTTTAAAGCACTGGTGGATTCTGGTGCAGTGGTTAATAAAATAAGCTCTAATGTGTTCAATAAGTGACCGGCATGTCATAAACCTGCATAACATCCATCAAATAATCATCCTGAGATTCATATCAACCTCCATGTCATGAAACTTTAGAACAAATCCCAAAATGACTATCTCGAGAACCCCATCGATCTGCATGTCGCAAAATTGCAAAATGATCCCCAAATAAACATCAATCGACAGTCCCCTACCACCAACATGTCGCAAAACTTCAATATCGTTCCTGACTGATTGTCCTGAAGACCCCACAACCAAATTCTAAAGACCCAAAGTAATTCCAGTGATTAACTCCTCGACGATTTCATACCTAAGCCACGGATCAAAGACGATACGTTGAAACAGACCTCAAGATAAAGTTTCAACCCACCGGTAAATATAAGTGTTAATTCCGTTATGATTAATTAGAAACCAGCCCATCGTCCATCAAACAATTATATACGGGAATCACAAACAGTACATGTTTTAAAGATTTCCAAAAAAAGTGCCCCCAAAGAAACTCAACCCAATTATTAACAATGTAATCTCAGTGATTAGCCCCTCAGTGACTATACACCTTAAGAACAGATCAAGGACAACATGTAGAAACAGACTCTAAGATCAAGTTTCGACCCATCTGTAAATATAAATGACAATTCCCTTATGATAAATTAGAAACCAGCCAATCGTCCATGATAAACAGAGCCACGCACGAACATTATTGTATAGGAGACGCAAAATGTAAGTGTCTTAAAAAATTTTCCGAAGATAAAGTGCTCAAAAGATAATCCAAGAGGACAAACCAATAAACGATTAACCTTCAGACACAAACCTAATAAAAGCCAATAGTCAAACGACAGAATATGTGAGTGTGATAGAGACACGTAGAGTGGTGGAATAGATGTGAATTTACATTTATCGACTAATAACTTTAGTAACTTGTTAACGATGTTGGCAGAGAAACGAAAAAAGTCACATTTTTTAGTGCTATTACAAGTGAGTATGTTAAGCCCTTATCGTATATATTAACTCGCCCGTATAAATGTTGCTATTTTACTTAGATAGACTTATGTTTAGAATTTACCGCTATATCATATTATTTTAGCGTCAGGTGGAAGTATAATTTCAGTGTTATATGAAAAATGACTTATTTTCAATAAATATGATTATTATCATATTAAGTGAAGTAATAATAGTTAGTAGTAGTAAGAAAATGTAATCTCAACCATGTAAAAGTAATATCATGTCAGGTGAAGGTATTTTAGCATTAGGAGTTAGGAAAACAAGTAGTATAATATCTAGAATGTAACCATAGAAAACCTTTATTTTGGTGAAGGGACCATAAAAAAAGAGAAATATAATACAGGTATAAGAATAACATAATGATCAGAAATGTCTACACTAAAGTATTAGTGGTATGATATCATATCAAACCAAACCATAGCTATTCTCATAAGACACACGAGTTACACATATATCGATGTCAAAACAATTGACCTCAACTCTATAAACACAATTAGCTTACTCAAGGAAGTCACAGTAGTCGTGACCAATTAAATAATTCGTGACTCTTTTCATTGCCAAAACGATGATTGAACCTTTGAATTGCCACCTAGCCATCCATAGTGCTACTAATCAGAGGCAACGCTGTAGCGTTGCCTATAGTAAACACCATACGGCTCAAATGTTTTATTATTATTTATTTATTTTTTTCCCAGAGATACTTAATACGGAAGTGGTCGTCGTAGAAACTTCAAAGGGGGCTCATTCGACTGGAAATCGAGAGTTCTAGTGCCCCTTTTAATAGTCGAAAATGATTGGAGGGCAATTAGTCCCACCCACGCCCATCATTCCCCCAAACACATCAAATCAAAATTTTGAAATAGCCATTTTGTTCAGCGTAGTTGATTTCCAGATAGAAAATATATTTTTGAGGAGGACCCTCCTCACAACTCCCAGGGCAAGAGTTCTAAGTTATGCCCTGGTGGCATATAAGGTTTTTATAGAAGGCGTTGTCGTAGATACTTCAAAACAGGCTCATTCGAGTGGAAATTCAAATGGCTAGTGCCCTTTTTATTAGTCGAAAGTGATTGGAGGGAAACTAGCCCCCCCACGCCCATCATTTCTCCAAACACATCCAATAAAAATTTAAGATAGCTATTTTATTCAACGTAGTTGATTTCCATATAGAAAATATGTTTTTGAGGAGGACACTCCCCCACAACCCTCAGGGCAAGGGTTTTAGGTTACGCCCTGCGGGCATATAAGTTTTTATAGAAGGCGTTGTCGTAGAAACTTCAAAAAAGGCTCATTCGATTAGAAATTCAAAGGGCTAGTGCGCTTTTTAATAGTCGAAAGTGATTGGAGGCCAACTTGCCCCTCCACCACGCAATCAAAATTTTGAGATAGCCATTTTGTTCCGCGTGGTTGATTTTCAGAAACAAAATATGTTTTTGAGGAGGAAACTCCCCCACGACCCTCAAGGCAAGGGTTTTAAGTTATACCCTTGGGGCATATAATGTTTTTATAGAAGGTGGTGTCGTAAAAACTTCAAAAATGGCTCATTCAATTGGAAATTCAAAGGGTTAGTGTCTTTATAACAGTCGACAGTGATTTGAGGGCAACTAACCCCCCTCTCACGCCCACCTTTTCCCCAAACACATCCAATGAAAAATTGGAGACAACTATTTTATTAAACGTAGTTTGAATCGAATAAAAGAGCTACAAACAAGAGTTTGGGTATCACCTCACTGCAGAAGCTTAAAACCCCGAACGAACAGAAATTAAAATTAACTATCTTACAAACATAAAGATAACCGGTGCAAACATAAATAAATGAATAAATCTTATATAGCTTCAATATTTTTTATTTTTTAAAGGTGCTTTATATGCAAGGGTTAAAATACCAATTTGTTAAAAATAGTTGAAAGGTTAAGTAACAAAACTCTGGCGTCGACAAAACCCCCCAGGTCCCGGGAGCAGGAAGGGATTCTCGTATAAACTTCAGAGAGGGCTCACTTGAATGGAAATTAGAAGATCTAGTCCAGCTCTTAAGAGTCAAAAGTTATTGAATGGCAAATAACCCCCCACACCATTTTTTCCCCTCCCATCCCTTTAGCTGATTATGTTTACACCTGAAAGCCCAATGAGAGTTAGAATGTTTTGGTATTAACACACACCTATTAGGCATCTGCTCTCCTCCCTAACAAGGAAAGAAACACAGAGTGTAAGGCAGTGGCGGATCCAGGGGAGGGGCTTGGGGGCGCCCCCTAACGTAGTCTAAAGTAATGTAATTTACTTTATTAACGCAAGATTACGTTAATTAAACTTGCTATTTTTTCAATCCATTCATTGTTGTCAATCGCTGTTCACAAGTTATGCAAGCTGTCTTTTGTTCATATATAAGGTTTCTTATAAAAGAGGTAATCGTATAGACTTTGAAAAAAGCCTCATTTTATTTCAATTGAAAGTTCTAGATCCTTTTTCTAAAGTCAAGAATAATCAGACAGTAAGCAAACCCCCCCCCCCAATGCCATAAAAACCTGAAACTTTTTGCAATAAAAAAAGAACAAAAATTAATTAAAAAACTTTCCGAAAAATAAGTTTTTCAAAGAAAAGTAAAGGTCATTTTAAACTTAGGCTCGGGAGATACAAATACCTGTTAAAATTCAAACTCAAAATGACCAGAAATTACCATTAAAGAATAAATGGAACCCAAAACGAACAGAATAATTTAATAAACTTTATTTAATAAACAATCATAATAAAAAACACAAAAAGTAATAATATAAATCAATAAATAGATCTTAAAGCGAGTAATACTTAGATTGAATATGAAAATCAACCTTAAAACGAAAAAACAGAATTTGCTATTAAAGTATAAATGAAACTTAAGACGAACAGAAATTAAATAAACAATCAAAGCGAAAGAACATACAATATATATTAATGTAACTGAATAAATAAATCTTAAAACAAGCGAAAATTACATTGAATATGCAAATCAAGTTTGAATCGAATAAAAATAACAACAAACAAGAGTTTGGGTATCGCCTCACTGCAGAAGCCTAAAACCTACTGCGTCATTAGCGCTTTACTGAAAACGAATTATATTACAAATGTTTTCTTTTGTACTTAATATTGAAGATAAATATTAAAATTACAGTGAAATTTTGAACTGATGAGCTTTCAGCAATTAATATCAGTATACAAAAAACATTCAGTTTAATTCTTTCCAAGATTGGTCAAGACGAATATAGTTTCACTACAAACAAAATTTGGATACTGTCCCCTTCTTTAACTGTAAAAACCTAAAGCCTTCTGCGTCATTTGCGCTTCACTGAAAACGAATTACTTGTATTATATTACAAATTTATTCTTTTCCAGTTCTTACAGCATTGAAAATGAAAATAAAAATTACAGTGAAAAAAAAAAAATCTTGAATTGATGAATCTTTCAACAATTAATATCATTATATATCTAATATTCAATTTGATTTTCTTTATACTTTCCAAGACTGTTCAAGACTCATATAGTTTTCAGTAAGGCGCCAATGACGCAGTAGGTTTTAGGTTTCTGCATTGAGACGATACCCAAACTCTTGTTTGTAGTTTTTTTATTCGATTCAAACTTGATTTGCATATTCAATTTAAGTTTCACTCGTTTTAAGATTTATTTATTCATTTACATTAATATATATTGTACGTTTGTTCGCATTGATTGTTTATTTAATTTCTGTTTGTTTTAAGTTTCATTTATACTTTAATAGCAAACCATTTTTTTTCTTTTAAGCTTGATTTTGATATTCAATCTAAGCCTTACTTGCTTTAAGATCTATTTATTCATTTATATTATTACTTGTTGTGTGTTTTTTGCTATGATTGTTTATTTAATTTCTGTTCGTTTTGGGTTTCATTTATTCTTTAATAGTAATTTCTGGTCGTTTTGAGTTTGAATTTTAACAAGTATTTGTATTTCCTGAGCTTAAGTTTAAAATGGGCTTTACTTTTCTTTGAAAAACTTATTTTTCGGAAAGTTTTTTTAATTAATTTATTACAAAAAACACACATATTTAATACATAAATGTCGTCAGTTAGAATTTTATAATTCTCCACGGATAAAAGAATGTTCGCTTATGTGAGTGGGAAAGACTATTGGAGAGGCGGTGTTCTTTTATCCAAAGAGAAAGTGTATTGTTTTCTATTGTCTGCAACAATGTTCAGTTGCAGTAAAAAACAAGCTATCTTAAAGAAAAAAGAAAAGTTGTCAAAAAGTATATATACAAATTAATAATGTACTGGGCAAGAAAAATTTTTAGACGATATCTCTGTGGCAAAAATTAAAAATTTATTAGACAAGAAAAATTTCTAGGCGATATCTCTCTGGCAAAAAATAACAATTTAATAGACAAGAAAAATTTCTAGATGATATCTCTGTAGCAATAAAACATGCATGCTCTAAAGTTAATGATTTCAGTATATGACATTAATTATTCAGAAGATATACTTGGTTAGATTTGGCGTCCAAGGACTGAGTCTATTTTCATTCTGGATGAAGTAACGAGTGAGTAGTTATGCTAGGCGAGTACTTACCAATGTGATTTTATAGTACTCATGCCCAATAAACTTGTCGTGCTTATGCCTGAACATTGTAGTGCCCTTTTCTTATACGTATCTGTGCACAATGCTGTCTATACCTATGTGAGGAAACAATAAAACTATTACTTTCTTATTAATGTCTCTTCATGTCAGTATATCTCAGAAGTTAGTCTTCGTGTCTCCAACCGCTTCCTAAGGAATCTGATCTTTTTGACTTAATTAATTAAAAAAACTTTTTCCATAAAATTAGTTTTTCAAAGAAAAGTAAGGAATTCCATTAAACAAAAATGAGCAAAAATAAAATCAAATAATCTACCAAGCGTGAAACTACCACAAATCAGAATCGATAAATAAATTAAACCCAAAACGAACATAAATTACAATAAATAACCGAGTCAAACTAAAAACGAGCAGAAATTAACATAAGTTGGGCGCAAAACCACTATGCCTTCCCAAGGCCAGAACAAAATTTGCAATTTACCGAAAAAATACAAATGAATACCGTATGCATTTTCAGTTTAATATACATATACTGATATTTAGTAATCAAAATATTAATATTATTTGATTTATTAAAGTTATAAAAGTAGAAACATTTATATTTTTTTCAGTAAATTGCAAATTTTGTTCTGGCCTTGGGAAGGCCCTTTTTGGCCCTTTTTGATGATTTTACAACATTGCTTTCTATGAAATCCTTACATGCTCCCAGGGCATAACTTACAAGTCTTGCCCTGAGGATTGTGGGGGGGTGAGTGGGTCATCATCCTTAAAGACCTAATTTCCATAACTTTCAACTGCGTTGAATAAAATGGCTATCTAAAAATTTTGATTGGATGTGTTTGCGGAAATGGTGGGCGTGGAATAGGTGATAGTTGCCTTCCAATTAATTTTGACTATTAAAAAGGGCACTAGTTGTTTCAATTTCTATTCGAATGAGCCCTTATCGAAGGTTCTAAGACATCGCGTTCTATAAAAACTTTATATGCCCCCAGGGCATAAATTACAACCCTTGTCCTGAGGGCTGTGAAGGGGTTGTCATCTTCTAAGACCAAATTTACAGAACTTAAAACTACGTTGTAAAAAATGGCTATCTCAAAATTTTGATTGGATGTGTTTGGGGAAAAGGTGGGCGTGAGAGGTTAGTTACACTCCCATTACTTTCGACTATTAAGAAGGGCACTAGCCCTTTGAATTTCCAATCAAATGAGGCTTTTTTGAAGTTTCTATGACAACACCTTCTATAAAACCTTATTTACCCCAGGTTATAACCTACAAACCTTGCCCTGAAGGCTGTGGGGGAATGTCCTCCTGCAAAAAATAGTTTCTCAAAATTTTGATCGGATGTGTTTAGGGGAATGATGGGAATTGGGGGGGGCACTAGTTGGCCTCCAATCACTTTTGACTGTTAAAAAGGGCACTAGCCCTTTGAATTTCCAATCGAATGAGCCTTTTTTGAAGTTCTACGACACCACCTTCTATAAAAACCTTATATGCCCTGAACTTACAACCCTTGCCCTGAAGGCTGTGGGGGAGTGTCCCACTCAAAAACATAATTTCTATCTGGAAATCAACTACGCTGAACAAAATGGCTATCTCAAAATCTTGATTGGATGTGTTTCGGGAAATGGTGGGCGTTGGAAGGGGTGTTAGTTGACTTCCAATCACTTTTGACTATTTTTAAAAGGGCACACGCCACTCTAATTTCCAATTGAATGAGCCCTTTTCGAAGTTTCTACGACAACTTCTTCGATACCAAGTGCCCTGCTCTAAAGGAAAAAAATAATAAATAATGTTGTGCCAACATCGTTCTTATATGCCCCCAGGGCATAAATTAAAACCATTGCCCCGAGGATTGTGTGGGGAGTGTCCTCCTCAAACAAATATTTTCTATCTGGAAATCAACTATGCTGAACAAAATGGCTATCTCAAAATTTTGATTGAATGTGTTTGGGGAAAAGGTGGACGTGAGAGTGGGGTTAGTTGCCCTCAAATAACTTTTGACTATTAAAAGGGGTACTAGCCCTTTGAATTTCAAATCGAATGAGCCCCTTTTCAAGTTTCTACGACAAAGATTTCAATAAATATTTCCCCATGGCATGGCTTATAATACTTTCTCTGAAGGTTGTGGGGGAGTTTCCTCCTCAAAAATATGTTTTTATCCCGAAATCAACTGCGCTGAACATAATGGCTATCTCAAAATTATGATTGGATATGTTTGGAGGAATGATTGGTGTGGGGGGGCTCTAGTTGCCCTCCAATCACTTTCGACTATGAAAAAGGGCACTAGCACTTTGAATTTCCAATCGAATGATCTTTTTTTGAAGTTTTTATGACAACTTCTTCTTTAAAAACCTTATATGCCCCCAGGGCATAACTTAAAACCCTTGCCCTGAGGGATGTCGGGGAGTGTCCTCCTCAAAACATATTTTCTATCTGGAAATCAACTACGCTGAACAAATGGCTACCTCAAACTTTTGATTGGATGTGTTTGGGGAAATGATGGGTGTGGGGGGGGGGCTGGCTGCCCTCCAATCACTTTCGACTATTAAAAAGGGCACTAGGTCATTGAATTTCCAATCGAATGAGCATTTTTTGAAGTTTTTACGACAACGCCTTCTATAAAAACCTTATATGCCCCCAGGGCATAACTTACAACCCTTCCCCCGAGGGTTTTGGGGGAGTGTCCTTCTCATAAAGATATTTTCTATCCGGAAATCAAATATACTGAACAGAATGGCTATTTCCAAATTTTGATTGGATGGGTTTGGGGGAATGATGGGCGTGGGGGGGGCTAGTTGCCCTCCAATCACTTTCGACTATTAAAAAGGGTACTATCCCTTTGAATTTCCAATCGAATGAGCCTGATTTGAAGTTTCTAGGACAATAACTTCTATAAAAACCTTATATGCCCCCAGGGCATTACTCAAAACCCTTGCCCTGAGGACTGTGGGGGAGTGTCCTCCTCAATAACATATTTTCTATCTGGAAACATTTACGCTGAACAAAATGGCTATCTCAAAATTTTGATTGGATGTTTTTGAGGGAATGACGGGCGTGGGGGGGGCTAGTTGCCCTCCAATCACTTTCGACTATTAAAAAGGGCACTAGCCACTCCGATTTCCTATCGAATGAGCCCATAACTATCTCAAAATTTTTATTGGATGTGTTTGAGGGAATGACGGGCGTGGGGGGGGGGGGGCTAGTGGCCCTCCGATCACCTTTGACTATTAAAAATGGCACTAGCCACTCCAATTTCCAATCGAATGAGCCCATTTCGAAGTTTCTACGACAACTCCTTCGATACGAAGGGCCCGGGTATGGAGAAAAAACAAAAAACACATTTTGTCCACATCGTTCTTTACTTTAGGCAGCGCTAACGCGCTGTCTATGATTTAAGGGCGTTGTAAAGAAACCTAGTAAAGGGAGAACTCGCTTTACTAGGCTATGCCTTGTGGCTATGCTTGTAGGCCATAATACACATAGCCTACTGCCTTGTGGTAAAGGTTTTTTAATAGTAAAATCGAGAGTCAGTCAAAAGGTAATCATATAGCAAAGAATAGACAAAATCCATCCAATAAAATACCGCCTCCCACTACAAAATCCTCTGTTGATTTCCTAGGGACGCGCTTAAATTCTATGGGAAAAAGGAGGGCAAGCGTTTGAAATCCTATGCTATCTTCTTTTGAACCTATTTAAACCTATTTAAAACCTATTTAAACCTATTTAAAAAAACCAATAATTCCTTCATTTTCACGGTGGGGATCTGCTATTTCCAGTACAGGACTTTAGACACTCAGAGAGGGCCTACAATTATGGGTTTATTGTTACGCAGTGAGATACTTTCAATTCCGTTTAACTTAGTGTTCCCTCTTCTATTATTCTAAGATCACTGGTTGTTTATTTTTTGGGTTTTGGTTTTCTTTTTTCTAAATTTATGTATATCCCTATCTCCAGCCCCTAAACTTTAAATTAAAGAATTTTGCATCTTTGGAACCAGCACGAAAAGTAAATACTCAATATAAATATATTGTAATCAAAATGATAGATAATTATATTAGGTTCGATATTTTATAAGCATAACTTTAGCGCAGAGAATAGGATGTTTGGGATCGACAGCCCCCTACACATTGAATTTTCGTTTAAAAGTTTAACATAGCTCCTCAAAAGCATCATTTGTAAAGTTTTGTTTTGGATTTTTTTGGCAGTTTTCAATGTTATATTGAGGACTATTCTAAAGCTGAAATTTGGGCAAAGCTATCACAGGCCTGACTGTCTTAAAAACATGAACATCTTCACGTTAAAGTTTTATTTTTGGATAACGATGGTTCAAAAATCGCCCCTGAAAAGCTTAGGCTTTTAGGATTTTTTTAGAGGAAGTTGTTTTAGAGGACATTGTGTGGTATTCAACAAACAATGTTCTAAAAACTGCTGGGCACATTTTTTAAGGAGGGGAGAGGGGCCATTTTACAACATAGCTTCTAGGAAAAACCACCACCCCTTTTGCCTCCATGCAGGTAAGCTCTAGATAGTGGTATTTCTTTCCTACTAGAAATAATTATTGACATAAGAGGTTAGCCATAGTCCCCTTAGCATCGAAATTTCACATTCAGTCCAACTATTTTCTTGCAAAAAAGGGATTAAAACGGTTAAATTTCCTTCAGAGGTACCAAAGCACCTCAGAATATCAGCTAAAAAATATGGTACTAATAATGTACCTCTTGAGGCATCAGACAAACCTTCTTCCCTTAAAAAGGTAAAATGACCCCCTACTCCCTAAAATTTTGTGTTTTCAACTACTTTGTAGTGTAAGGCTGTTAATAATAGAGAAAGTAAGTTACTTTTCACAGAGCAGTATTTTGATTCTGTCTGGCAGAAATGTTAGTTATACGGCTGGAAGCGGCAGAAATTCGGTCTTTCTGCGGCATGACCTGGAATTGAGAGGTTATGACACAGTCACTCGTTAATTCTATACAAACTGGTTCTTGCAGAATTTTCGCTCAGAAGCACCTTTACCCTTGTCAAGCCGAAAATTTCGGCTCTGCGGCACAAAATGACAGAGATATACAATTGTCGGTGGAACCATCTATATTGTTACTCGAAAAAGGCTCTAGGTCTTTGAATA
>NC_142802.1:11432221-11447352 GCF_049724085.1 Artemia sp. Qi Xiang Cuo | reverse complement strand
AAACACTACTGAACTATTCCAACTCTTGCATTTCAGCGAAAGAAATTCAAAATGAACTTTGAAAAATCAAGAAAATGTAACTGTGACAAGGAAAACCACAAGCAAACACTACTGAAATATTCCAAATCTTCCATTTAAGCGACAGAAAATCAAAAAGAACTTTGTAAAATCAAGAAAATGTAAATGTGACAAGCAAAACAACAACCTAACACGACTGAACTATTCCAACTCTTGCATTTCATCGAAAGAAATTCATAATGAACTTTGAAAAATCAAGATAATGTAACTGTGAAAATGTAAACCACAACCAAACAATACTGAAATATTACAAATCTTTAATTTCAACTAAAGAAATTCAAAATGAACTTTGAAAAATCATGAAAATGTAACTGTGACAAGGTAAAACTGAGTCTCTCAATCCCCGTAAAGCTCTTTTAAAAGATACAAAAACTACTTATTTAACACAAAAAATTTCGTTTTTAATGACCAACAAGTAAAGAAAAAAACACACGTAATCAGGCAACTGAGTCTCTCAAACCCCTTAAAGATATTTTAAAATATACAAAAACTACTTATTTAACACAAAAATTTCGTTTTTAATGACAAACAATTAAATAAAAACCACACTTAATTTGTAAACTCATAATATATAAACACAAAAATAAATTTTACAATAAACAAACACGAATTATATAAAAAAACTATTTAGTCTTTAATGGCAATCAAGTAAAGAAAAACAACCCGATCTTCGTCAATTGAGACTCTCCCTCACCTGAAAGCACTTTTAATATAAACGAAAAAACCTTCTTTAACACAAAAATAAATATTTAAATTACCAGCAAGTACAGTAAAACCACACGGAATCCGGCAACTGAGTCTCTCAATCCCCGTAAAGCTCTTTTAAAAGATACAAAAACTACTTATTTAACACAAAAATTTCGATTTTAATGACCATCAACTAAACAAAAACCACACGGAATCCGGCAACTGAGTCTCTCAATCCCCGTAAAGCTCTTTTAAAAGATAAAAATACTACTTATTTAACACAAAAATTTCGTTTTTAATGACCAACAAGTAAAGAAAAATCACACGGAATTAGGCAACTGAGTCTCTCAATCCCCGTAAAGCTCTTTTAAAAGATACAAAAACTAGTTATTCAACACAAAATTTTCGTTTTTAATGACCATCAAGTAAAGAAGAACCACACATAATTAGGCAACTGAGTCTCTCAATCCCGTAAAGCTCTTTTAAAAGATACAAAAACTACTTATTTAACACAAAAATTTCGTTTTTAATGACCACCAAGTAAAGAAAAACCACATGGAATCCGGCAACTGAGTCTCTCAAACCACGTAAAGCTATTTTAAAAGATAAAAAAACTGATAATTTATAAAAAAATCTTCTTTTTTAACGAGTCTCATGTAACGCAAAGTTTAACTGAGACCGGCATCTGAGTATCACAATTACCGATCACCTCATTTAATAGATACAAAACTCAATATTTAACACACCAAAAATGTTTTTAATTACAACCAAGTAAAGAAAAAACCCACGCAATCAGGCACCTGAGTCTCTCAAACCTCTTAAAGCTCTTTTAAAAGATACAAAAACTACTTATTTAACACAAAAATTTCGTTTTTAATGACCATCAAGTAAAGAAAAATCACACGGAATTAGGCAACTGAGTCTCTCAAACACTGTACAGCTCTTTTAAAAGATACAACAATTGACCACCAAGTAAAGAAAAATCACATGGAATCCGGCAACTGAGTCTCTCAATCCCTGTAAAGCTCTTTTAAAATATACAAAAAATACTTATTTAAAACAAAAATTTATTTTTTTTTTACAAAAAATAAAAGAAAAATAACACTTTCTAATGAAAAAGATAAAATAAAAAAATGTCCATATAATAATTTTTATAAACAATAAAAATAATTATAAATATTTAAAATAATATTTATTCAATATAGTAAAGAAAGTTAAATAATACTTATTCTCCTGAGTCTCTCTATCCCCTTATAGATCTTTTAAAATATACAAAAACTACTTATTTTACAAAAAAATAACTTTTTTAATGACCATCAAGTAAAGAAAAATCACACGGAATTAGGCAACTGAGTCTCTCAAACCCCTTAAAGCTCTTTTAAAATATACAAAAACTACTTATTTTAGCACAAAATACAAGAAAGCAAATAACATGGGAATTCCTATACACGCAAGCAAATAATTGAGTTATTTTTACGTCACAATGTTTCAACTTAAAATCATTCTAAATATAGCATCCCATTTCTCATACTTTAATTACCTTTTACGCTTTCTTAACCATCGGAAGTTAAGCAACACACGGAATTAGGCAACTGAGTCTCTCAAACCCCTTAAAGCTCTTTTAAAAGATATAAAAACTACTTATTTTAACACAAAATACAAGCAAGCAAATAACATGGGAATTCCTATACACGCAAGCAAATAACTGAGTTATTTTTACGTCACAATGTTTCAACTTAAAATCATTCTAATTATAGCATCCCATTTCTCATACTTTAATTACCTGTTACGCTTTCTTAACCATCGGAAGTTTAACCAACGTAAATTAAGTTATAGACAATACTGGTTTAATCTCTTGGCAAAGAGTGTAATGACCGAGTGTAATGACCTGTTTACCTATCAGAAAAAACTGTTTGGTACGGGGGCGTCGGCAAAATAGTACCTTGGTATATACTTACGCCATCATGTGTATTTGGATACTACAAGTTATGGCATGGGTTTGGCACAACTATAAAACTATTAGTTTTAATGTGGACAAGGACTTTACCAAATTATGGCGGTAAGTGCCTTTTGACATAGAAGGCAATAAAACTGAAGAATATTTGCTCAAACAAGGAATTACAATTATGCAAAACACAAAAAACAAAAAGTTCCTAATGTTTTAAAGAGGAAACAAATGAACAAATATTCATATATTTTTAATACGTATATTAGGGGGTTCACCCCCTAGTCAAGACCTTGCTCTTTAAGCTAAAGTTCGAATTCTGTTCCAATTCTTTAAAAATGACCCCTTAATCACAAAGGCCATAAAATTAAAACAAAATTTGCAGATTTATTTTACTTTTATTTGGTTAAATGGCTTTCTCGAAACTTGTTTAATTTTATTTACGAACGTTTTTATCAGTAATAAATATACGTAACTTACGAATTAACTTACGTAACGAACTTCTTTGTTCATATATTTTTAATACGTATATTAGGGGGCTCGCCCCCTAGTCAATACCTCGCTCTTTAAGCTAAAGTTTGAATTTTGTTCCAATTCTTTAAAAATGACCCTTAATCACAAAGGCCGTTACTTAGAATAAATAGCTCTTATGAAAGTAGCCTAAAAAATCTTTGGATTAAAGAGCGAGGTATTGACTAGGGGGTTAACCTAATCATACTCGTAATATTTTCTGTTCGTTTTAAGTTTTGATGTTACTCCTTATTTTCAGTTGGAAAACTTGTTTTTTTTATAATTAATTTCTGATCTTTTTTTTAAATAATGCTGGGAAATCCGGCGCCCCTTTCATAGCAATATACCTTCCCCCAGGAAAACTTCCTTCATGAAAAGATCCTCCCATATAACCCCCGAACCACCCCCACCCTCCACTACCAGAAAAAATTCCCCCTGAAAACGTCTGTATACTTTCCAATAACCAATACTATACGTTAACATTGGATAAAGTTCACAACTTGCAGCCCTTCCCCTGGGGACTGCGGGGATATAAGTCATTCTAAAAGACATAGTTTTAATATTTTCGACTATGCTGAACAAAATGGCTATCTCAAAATTTTGATCGGGTAAATTTGGGTAAATATGAGTGTGGGAGGGGGCCTAGTTGCCCTCCATTTTTTTGTCACTTAAAAAGAGTACTATAACTTTTAATTTCTGTTCGAATGAGCCATCCCGCGATATTCTAGGACCACTGGGTCTATACGATCACCCCTGAAAAAAAAAAAAAAAAAAAAAAAAACACGCATCCGTAATCTTTCATCTGGCAAAAATGGAAAATTCCACCTTTTTGTAGATAGGAGCTTGAAACCTCTACAGTAGGGTTCTCTGATACGCTGAATATGATGGTGTGATTTTCATTAAGGTTCTATAACTTTTAGGGGGTCTTTCCCCATTTTTTCGAAAATCAGCCAAATTTTCTCAGGCGCGTAACTTTTGATAGATAAGATTAAACTTGATGAAATTTATATATTTGAAATCAAAATTGAAATCTGATTCTTTTAATGTATCTATTGGTATCAAAATTCCATTTTTTAGAGTTTCGGTTACCATAGCTTTAAGTAGAGCCGGGTCGCTCCTTACTTAAAGTTCGTTACCACGAACTGTTTGAAAGTTCGACTCTTTATCACAAATCTACTTTATAAAAAAAAAGACTTTAGTGTAAAGAGCGGGACGTTGAGGAGGGGACAGCCCCTTTCATATACGGAATAATTTCTGTTCGTTTCATGTTTTAATGTCGCTCTTTACTTTCGGTTATCAAATTTTGTTTTTTTTTTATTTAATTTCTGAACGTTCTTGAATTAATACAGGTTTTGAATTTGGCTCACCGTGTAATTAAAACGAAATTTCGATATTAGTTTTACTTTTTTTAAAGTAATAATAACCTTATAATAACCTAAGTTTAATTTTTGTTCAGTAGTTTAAGAATGACTCCTGAATCATGAAGGCTGTTTAATTAGAATAGTAAATTCTTTTAAAAGTTAAATAAAAACATTAGCGCAAAGGTGAGCTATTGAGGAGAGGCAACCCATCTCATATACGTGATACTTTCAGTTCGTTTTAAGTTTTAATGTTGCTTCTTAGTCTCAGTTGAAAAAACTTGTTTTTTATTTAATTGCTGATCGTTTTTTAAATAATGTCGGGTAATCCAGCTCCCCCTCCATGGAAAATTCCCTTCCCCCAAGAGAAATTCCTCCATGGAAAGATTCGCTCACGTAACTTAAACTAGCAATATTTGCGGGACTAATTTTGTAAGGCATAATAAGAAAACGGCCAAAGAGGTCGAAACTATTTTATGGAAATGAAACTCACAAGTTGAACAATGCTCAAGTGACTGAAATGAATGAAAGAAAAGATCTTTAAAAGATATACGCCATAATTTATGTTCGTTTAAGTTTTAAGTTATTCCCTACTTTCAGTTGGAAAAACTTGTTTTTATTTATTTAAAAACAACCACAAGCCGAAAACATACAATATCTTTGGTTTATTACCACATAAAAATCATAGTTATGAAGCTGCTTACAGTAAAATTAAATATTAAGATTGGTCGGAAAATAACACAAACAAATTATTGCTTATATCGGCCATTATTTAACAAAATTTGAACTTTAGCGTAAAGAGCGATGTATAGAAGAGGGGGCGAACTTCCTCATAGACCTATACGTAATATGAGAGGGTTTGCCCCCTCGTTAATACCTCGCTCTTTACGCTAAAGTTCAAATTTTGTTCCAATTCTTCAAGAATGACCACTGAATCACAAAGGCCGTTTAATTAGAATAATTAACTCTTTTGAAATTACTAAAAATATTTTAGCAGACCGAGTGAAGTATTGAAGAGGGGACGAATCCCCTCATATACGTAATAATTTCTGTTCGTTTTAAGTTTTAATGTTACTCCTTACTTTTAGTTGAAAAACTATTCTTCCATGGAAAGATCCTCCCACGTAACCCAATCCCCCCAACCCTCCCCACCAAAAACAAATCCCCCTGAAAATGTCTGTATACTTACCAATAACCAATACTATATGTTAACAATGGGAAAAGTTCATAACTTGCAACCCTTCCCCCGGGGACTTTGGGGTATTAATTCGTCCTCAAAACATAGTTATCAAATATTTCGACTATGTTGAACAACATAGCTATCTCAAAATTTTGATCCGGTAACTTTGGAAAAATAATGAGTGTTGGAGGGGGCCTAGTGGCCCTCCAATTTTATTGGTCACTTACAAAGGGCACTAGAACTTTTAATTTTAGTTTGAATGAGCCCTCTCGCGAAATTCTAGGACCACTAGGTCGATACGATCAACCCTGAAAAAAAAAACACAAACAAAAAAACTGTGATCTGTGATCATCTGTGATCTTTCTTCTGGCAAAAAATTCAGAATTCCACTCTTGTGCAAATAGGAGCTTGAAACCTCTACAGTAGGGTTCTCTGATACGCTGAATCTGATGGTGTGATTTTCATTAAGATTCTATGACTCTTAGGGGTGTTTCCCCTTATTTTGAAAATAAGGCAAATTTTCTCAGCCTCGTAACTTTTGATAGATAGAATTAAACTTAATGAAACTTATATATTTGAAATTAGAATAAAAATCCAATTCCTTTTATGTATCTATTGGTATCAAAATTCAGTTATTTAGAGTTTTGGTTACTTTAGGAGCTGGGTCGCTCCTTACTTACAATTCGTTACTAAAAACTGTTTGATCAAGCAGTTCATGGTAATGAGCTGTAAGTAAGGAGCGACACGGCTCAATAGTAGCCGAGACTTTGAAAAATAAAATTTTGATATCAATAGATGTATAAATGCTGATTCCAAATATATAAGATTCATTAAGTTTTGTGTTACCCGTTAAAAGCTACGATAGTGAGAACTTTACCTGATTTCAAAAAGAGGGAAATACACCCTAAAAATTAAGGAATCTTAATTTTCTTCAGGGGTGATAACATCAAACCAACAGTCCTAGAATGTCAGGAAATAACTTATTTGGACGGAAATAAAAAGTTCTAGTGTCCTTCACAAGTGACCAAAAATTGGAGGACAACTAGGCCCCCTCCCAACCCCCTTTTTTCCTCAAATTCGTCCTATCAAAATCTTGAGATAGCCATTTGGTTCAAAATAGTTGAAAAGTCAAGTAGTTATGCGTTTGGGATAACATGATCCCCCACAGCCTCTGGGGAAAGGTCTGTAAATCATGAAATTTCCCCATTATTTACATATAGCATTTGTTATTGGGAAGGATACGGACATTTTTTGGGAGAAGGCGGGGGGGGGGGGGTTTCAAGGGAAAAATTTTCCGCCGGGAGGGGTTTCCGAGGGATGAACTTTCCAGGGGAAATTCTACACTCAGAAAATTTGCTAGAATTCCGATACGAAATACTTCTTATTTGTGTTACTTTCTCTTTGCCGACTCAATTTTACGTGTGAAGATGCCAGGGGGGATTGCCCGGGTGAAAATTTTTACAGGGTTGGAATTTTCTAGAGTATCTTTCTGTAGGGAAGGGGATTTCCCACGGAAGATATTGTCCATGGGAGAGTTTTCCGCGGGATAAATTCTCTAGTGGGAATTTTCTGAAAGACCAGCTTTCTGCGTGGGGGGGGGGAGAGCATTTGCGGGAAGAATTGTCCATGGAGGGGAGATTTTCGTCATGATTTTAAAAACTATCAGAAATTGAAGTCTTTTTCAAATGACAGTGAGCTAAGAAAGTTTTTTTCAGCAGGAATAGTCTGCAAGAAATTTTCCGGGGGGGGGGAATTTACAGCTAGAATGGAATTGTATAGGGTAATTTTCCTAGCGGGGGGAGGGGTACTTTACGTGGGAGGAAGTTTCTATAGAGGGATTTTTCGTGGGAAAAAGGAATTTTTCACGGAGGGGGAGTCTGATTTCCCGGTATTGTTTAAAAACGATCAGAAATTAAATTAAAAAACAAGTTTATTCAACTGAAAGTAAGTAGCAAAATCAACAATTAAGACGAATAGAATTTATTATGCAAATCAAGGGGTTGCCCCATCCTAATTACCTCGCTCTTTACGCTAATTTTCTTAGAACTTTCAAAAAAGTATATCATTCTAATTACACGACCTTTGTGTTTCAGTCATTCTTAAAGAATTGGAACAAAAAGTCAAACTTTAGATTAGATAACAAAGTATTGAGGAGGGGGGCAACCCCTTAATATATGTATCAATTTCTGTTTGTTTTAAGTTTTGATGTTGCTCCTTACTTTCAGCTGAAAAAAAAACTTTTTTTTTCATTTAATTCATATCAAAATCTAGATGTATAATAGCTCATTCGAACGGAAATTAAATTTGCTAGTGCCCTTTTTAAGTGACCAGAGAGATTAGAGGGCAACGAGCCTCCCCCCTAAAGGCCTCCTCCCCCAAAAGTCATCCAATCACAATTTTGAGATACCCATTTAGTCCAACAAAGTTCAAAATCTTTGGTTTTGGTGATGATATGACCCTCCATAGTCCCTGGGGAAAGGGCTGCAAACTGTATCGGTATCGGACGTATTTATATTACGCGTATCGATATGAGCCTATTGTTGTTGGGCGTATTGGTATCGTAGGTATCTAGACAGATTTTTAATAGCTCATTTAAAAGATATTCCTGATATCTACGTCCAGTGGCGGAATTTCATCAAAATAATAGAGGGGGGGGGGCAAGGTTGGAACCAATTTTCCCAAATCAAGTGAAAATGATCGTGAAAACTGAAAAATGAGCCATATATTACCATAGAGGCAAAGATATACTATAGAAAACTGACCTGTTTCTCTGAATACTTGAATTATGCAGGCTTATCTTAGTTTCGACAAGTTTTTTTGCAGAGACTAAATTTAAGCTGCGGGAGGGGGGGACAAAGTGAGGTCTGAAGAGGCAAACGTAGGTCTGGAGGGGGGAGTTGCCCTCTCCCCTACCCTATAACAAGTTAAGCCCCTTTCTACGTCCTTCCTATAAATTCCACCTTCAGCACGTCCCAAATGGCACTAAAAACGACACTTCTGGTGCCATGTTTCAAGTGGAAAAGCTGGGGCTAGTGGGCTACCAGAAATTTTTAGAGTGACATTTAATGGCTCATTTGAAAGCTATTGCTCATATCTATCAATTCTGTTCAAGGTGATGTTTATCAATTCTACAATCCGTAAGTGTTTAATGGCACTAAAAACAACAGTTTTGATGTCACCTCTTAAGTAGATTAAATAAAAAAAACAAGTTTTTTAAACTGAAAGTAAGGAGCGACATTAAAACTTAAAACGACTAGAAATTATTCCGTATATGAAGGGGGCTGTCCCCTCCTCAACGCCTCGGTCTTTACGCTATAGTTTTTTTATTGTTTAAAAAAATAGAGTTGTGAGAAAGTCAAACTTTAGCGTAAAGAGCGAGGCGTTGAGGAGGGGACAGCCCCTTCATATACGGAATAATTTCTGTTCGTTTTAAGTTTTAACGTCGTTCCTTACTTTCAGTTAAAAAAACTTGTTTTTTTTATTTAATTTTTGAACGTTTTTGAATTAATGCAGGTTTTGATTTTGGCTCACCGTACATGAATAATTAAAACAAAATTTCATATTATTTGGTTAAATGGCTTTCTCGAAACTTGTTTAATTTTATTTACGAACGTTTTTATTAGTAATAAATATACGTAACTTAGAATTAACTTACGTAACGACCTTCTATATTCATAAATTTTTAACACGTATATTAGGGGGTTCGCCCCCTAGTCAATACCCTGCTCTTTAAACTATAGTTCGAATTTTTTTTAAAATGACCTCTTAATCACAGTCAGTTGATCAGTTGAAAAACTTGTTCTTTTTTTATTTAATTCCTGATCTTTTTCTTTAATAATGCTGGGAAATCCGGCGCCCCCGTCATAGCAATGTCCCTTCCCCCCTGAAAACTTCCTTCATGGAAAGATCCTTCCATATAGCCCCCGACCCTCTCCTTCCCCCACCGACCAGAAAAAATCTCCTCTGAAAAAGTCTGTATACTTCCCAATAACCAATACTATATGTTAACATTGAGTAAAGTTCATAACTTTCAGCCCTCCCCCTGGGGACTTTGGGGGATCAAGTCATCCTAAAAGACATTTTTATCATATTTTCGACCATGCTGAACAAAATGGCTATCTCAAAATTTTGATCGGGTGACTTTGGGAAAAAAATGAGCGTGGGAGGGGGCCTAGTTGCCCTCCATTTTTTTGGTCAATTAAAAAGGGTAATATAAATTTTAATTTCCTTTCCATTGAGCCCTCCCACGATTTTATTGGACCACTGGGTCGATACGAACACCCCTGGTAAAAAAAAAACACTCCAAAAAAAAAAAAAAAAAAAAAAAACACAAGCAACCGTGATATTTATTCTGGCAAAAAATGCAAAAATACACATTTTTTTAGATAGGAGCTTGTAACCTCTACAGTAGGGTTCTATGATACGCGGAATATGAAGGTTTGATTTTCATTAAGATTCTATAACTTTTAGGGGGTCTTTCCCCTTTTTTTCGAAAATCAGCCAAATTTTGTCAGGCGCATAACTTTTGATGGGTAGCTCTAAACTTGATGAAAGTTATATATTTGAAATCAGCATTGAAATCTAATTCTTTTGATGTATCTATTGGTATCAAAAACCCGTTTTCTACAGTTTCGCTTACCATTGAGCCGGGTCGCTCCTTACTTACAGTTCGTTACCACGAACTGTTTGATTATTCGTTACCACGAACTGTTTGATTAAATAAATAAAAAAACCTTTTTTTTAACTGAAAGTAAGGAGCGACATTAAAACTTAAAACGAACAGAAATTATTCCGTATATGAAAGAGGCTGTCCCCTCCTCAACGCCTCGCTCTTTACGCTAAAGTTTTTCATTGTTTAAAAAAATAGAGTTGTGAGAAAGTCAAACTTTAGCGTAAAGAGCGAGGCGTTGAGGAGGGGACAGCCTCTTTCATATACGGAATAATTTCTGTTCGTTTTAAGTTTTAATGTCGCTCCTTACTTTCAGTTAAAAAAAACTTGTTTTTCTTATTTAATTTTTGAACGTTTTTGAAAAAAATGCAGGTTTTGATCTTGGCTCACCGTACATGAATAATTAAAACAAAATTTGCATACTAATTTACTTTTATTCGGTTAAATGGCTTTCTCAAAACTTGATTCATTTAATTTAGGAACGTTTTTATTAGTAATAAATATACGTAACTTACGAATTAACTTACGTAACGAACTTCTATGTTCATATATTTTTAATATGTATATTAGGGGGTTCGCCCCCTAGTTAATACCTTGCTTTTTAAGCGGAAGCTTGAAATTCGTTCAAGTTCTTTAAAATAACCCCTTAATCAAAAAGGCCGTTAATTATAATAAATAGCTCTTTTGAAAGTACTAAAACATCTTTGGCTTAAAGAGCAAGGTATTGACTAGGGGGTGAGCCCAATCGTATATGTAATATTTTCTGTTAGTTTAAAGTTTTGATGTTGCTGCTGTTGCAGTTGAAAAACTTGTTTTTTTATATTTAATTTCTGATCTTTTTTTAAGTAATGCTGGGAAGTCCGGCGTCCCCTTCATAGCAATGTCCCTTCCCCCATGAAAACTTCCTTCATGGAAAGATCCTCCCACATATGCCCTGCCCCCCCCCCCCCAACCCGGAAAAATATCCCCTGAAAACGTCGGTATACGTCCCAAAAACCAAAACAAAATGTCAAATTTGGGTAAAGTTAATAACATTAAGCCCACCCCCCAGGACCTTCGGGGGATTAAGTCATCCTAAAAGACATACTTATAATATTTTCGAAAATGCTGAATGAAATGGCTATCTCAAAATTCTTATCGGGTGACTTTGGGAAAAAAATGAGCGTGGGAGGGGGCCTAGTTGCCCTTCATTTTTTTTGGTCACTTAAAAAGGTCACTAGAAATTTTAATTTCCATTCCAATGAGCCCTTGACGATATTATAGGACCACTGGGTCGATACGATCACCCCTGGGAAAAAAAAAACAAATAAACACGTACCCGTGATCTTTCTTCTGGCAAAAAATGCAAAATTCCACATTTTTGTAGATAGGAGCTTGAAACCTCCACAGTAGGGTTCTCTGATACGCGCAATATGATGGTGAGATTTTCATTAAGGTTCTATAATTTTTAGGGGGTCTTTCCCCCTTTTTTCGAAAATCAATCAAATTTTCTCAGGCACTTAACTTTTGATGGGTAGGACTAAACTTGATGAAACTTATATATTTGAAATTAGCATTAAAATCTGATTCTTTTGGTGTATCTGTTTGTATCAAAATACCGTTTTCTAGAGTTTCGGTTACCATTGAGCCGGGTCGCTCCTTACTTACAGTTCGTTACCACAAACTGTTTGAAAAGTTTGGAAGTATAAAACGATAGCATCATTGTAATAATTATGGTCTAAAAACGTAAACCAGTGGTTTGCAAGAACACCTCCCGTATGTTCGTCCCCCAAGCCCCCTTAATAAGCTACGCAATTAAGGTATGAGCACTAACATATCAAATTAGAATATTGGTTCTGTTGGTCCAGTGTTTGACTTAGCATTAGATTGGCTTGCGTTCGACTCCTGCTTGGTTTTTTTTTTCAATCATGGTTGTCCCCTTCTGTACGATCATTTTCAGATAATTTCACTGTTTTTGTAAATGTGATGTACTGATTTTGTAACGCATGTCCGGGGAAGGTATTTGGTCAAGCATTTTGATTCAAAAGGGAATTAAATAAAAAAAAAGTTTTTTTTAACTGAAAGTAAGGAGTGACATTAAAACTTAAAACGAATAGAAATTATTCTGTATATGAAAGGGGCTGTCCCCTCCTCAAAGCCTGGCTCTTTACGCTAAAGTTTTCTTATTGCTTTAAAAAAACAGAGTTGTGAAAAAAGTCAAACTTAAGTGTAAATAGCGAGTCGTTGAGAAGGGGACAGCCCATTTTATATACGGAATAATTTCTGCCCACCAATTTCTTTGCTTACTTAAAAAAGGCACTAACTTAACTTAACTTTAAGCTCTTGCTCGGCAGCGTCGCCAGCGTAGAGGGAACCAGTCGTCAGCGCCGTCAGTCGTCTCTAGAGTGGTCGGTTCAGGGCTAGGATTGTCGCTTCAGCCGGGTTGATGTTTCTGGAGGCGAGTCGATCACGGATGATGTCCGCCCATCTGGTGCGTGGTCTTCCCCTAGGACGCCTCCAGCCGTTTGCAGATGGGTCAAAATCGAAGATGAGCCGGGCGGGTGTTTGGGCAGGCACACGGAGCAGATGACCATACCAACGCAGCGAGCGAGACTCAAGCTGCTCGGACAGGGGTGGGAGTTTTCAGGACCTGAGGATTTCCAAATTTCGTACCCTGTCGGACCATCGGGAGCGTTTGATTTTTCGGAGGTGTTTCGTCTGGATGGCATCTACCTTCAGCGTCTGTGTCTGAGTCAGCGACCAAGTCTCGGCAGAATAGAGCATAACGCTGGCAATCGAAGCAGAATATATTCGTGCTTTGGTGAGGCGGCTGATCTGGGGTTTATGGAAGACTGTTTTTAGAAGGCGACCGAAGACAGAGTTTGCTTTTGCCGCTCTTGCTGATATTTCGGCATCTAGGCTTCCGTTTGAGCAGACAATTGAACCAAGGTAGGTAAATTGCTTGACAACCTCTACAGTCTGGCCACAAATTTCCACAGATGACAGGGGTTGGACGGCGTTTTCTCAACGAGAATTATCTTGGTCTTCGACCAATTTATTTTCAGACCGAGTTTCTCAGCGGCAGAGGCCAGTGTTTCCAGTGTAGTTTTGAGGTCACTAATGTTTTTGCATATTAGCGCCATGTCGTCGGCAAAGTCAACGTCTGAAAGAACTCTTCCAGCAAAGCCTATGCCAAACGGCTGCATCTGCTGTGTTTTATTCAGGATGTGGTCTATTACACAATTAAAGAGCTCAGGTGCAGCGGCACATCCTTGCCGGACACCGTTTTTAATTTTGAAATATCCGGAAGGCCGTCCATTTACGATCACCGCACTTTCAGTGTTATTATACAGCTCTTTGAGGAGACCGACGATTTTCGTGGGTACGCCAGCAGACTGGAGGATTAGCCATAGTGACTGCCTATCGACAGTGTCGAAGGCAGATCGAAAATCGATCTGCCTTCGACACTGCCTTCCTCTTATATTCAAGAGTTTTCTCTACTAGCTGTCTAATCGTATGGATTTGCTCGGTGGTGGACCAGCTTGGCATAAAGTCAGCTTTCTGGAGGAAACGGAGGGCTAGGAGATATCTTGTTGCCCTTTTGAGAAGCAGCAAAGTAAAGAACTTTCCAGGAACTGAGAGTAAAGTTATGCCACGATAATTGCTACATTCTGCTTTGCTCCCCTTCCTCTTAAAGATTGGTACAAGTAGGCCCTTCTTCCAGTCTGAGGGGATTTTTTCAGAGTGCCACACAAGGTTAAACAGCATTTGTAGCCAGAGGATCATGGCTGGACCCCCATTTTTAAGGAATTCCGATGTTAGGTCACATATTCCTGGCGCGTTGTTATTCTTTAGCTTGCGGGTGGCAGCTTTTATCTCCTCAGCTGTAAATTCAGGACCATCAGGAGCAGGTATGGTAGTGGCCGCAGCAGCCGCTAGCTCGTGGTCCGTCTGGTCTGGTAGATCTGAGTTCAGCAGTTTCTCAAAGTGGTCCTCCCACTGGCGGAGGCATTGTGATTGGTCGTAGATATTCTCATCGCTAGCGCTTCGAAGGTATGACGTAGTTTGAGTGTGTTGACCTGACAGCTCACGAAGAATCTTGTAGGTGGCTCCACTGTCTTTTTTCTTGGCGGCCTCTTGCAGTTCGGATGCCTTGCTGTCAATAAAAGCCTTGTGGTCTTTATGCAGCATGGAATTGCACTCTTTGTTTAGCAGTCTGTATGTAGCCATGTTCCCGCCAAGACGTGCTTCGTGCCTGGGCTCTATGATGGCAAGGGAGTGATTACTGATCCAGTCCTTTTTCTTCCGTTGCCTCATTCCAACAACGTCAGTTGCTGCCACAAGAGTGTTCTTTTTGACGGACTTCCATGCAACTTCACTATCATCGCATTGGCCGAGGACCTCAAATCTGTTGGATATCTTCACATGGTACCGCTCAGCCAGAGCGGGGTCCTGTTGGATGCGACCGGCATCAATTTTCCAGGAAGACTGGCTGTTCTTCATAGCTTTGATTTGGAATGAGTGGAGCTTAATTAGTGGAGCTTAATTTTGGCTGCTACCAGCCGGTGGTCGGTGTTCCCGAGCTCAGCGCCACGGTAGGTGCGGCAATTCTGGACAGACGACAGCCATCGTCGACGTACGATGATGTAGTCGAGTATCTTCTTTGTTGATCCATCATTGCTATACCCGGTGTACTTGGCTATATTTGGTCTCTGGAACCATGTG